>NC_042294.1:5195788-5495788 GCF_901000725.2 Takifugu rubripes | reverse complement strand
TGTCTACCCAGCCCTGCCCTCAAGCATTCACCTCGACGGAGGAGCGTGACAGCTGAAGTCTGCCACTCTTCCCATCCCAGCGCTGGTGACATTAGGGTGACATTTTCTTCCCACTGTGGCATAGTTGGGGGTTTTTATCATTGAATCCCTACCTGGCAGAAATGAGGAAGAGCAAGCAGAATCAGCTGACAGGTGGGGAGAAGACCCTCGGTGAGAATGGAGCGCAGCCCCTGCTGTGCAGCCTGGGCCAGCATGAGACCGTTGCTGAGTATGACACTGGGTTTGGGGACGAAGTGGCTGAGGAAGGAGCTCAGGATGTGATGATAGCTGGCAATGGCACGGCAGGCTGCCTTGGGGTGGCTCATGTTGGGCCCCAGCTCGGGGCATCGCCAGAGGATGAGAAGGAAGTGCTGATGGAGTTCTGAAATCCTCTGGGTCTGTTGAAGAGGTCATCTTTACCTGGACCAGCGGAGACAGCTGCATGTTAGAGGACTGCACGTGAGCTCAGAGAACATCAATCTTATGTTAACATCATCAGCAGTTGTGTTCATGTCATTCCATTCCATCAGCATTGTTTGTGGGAACGCAGCATGTGTGTGCAATTACACTACAGGTGCTAGTGATCAAGCTGCAGACAAAGCCAGCTATTAGTACTTGTCCTAGTGTGCCATGCCTGACAATGATGGGACTGGTAAGAATATTGTATATTCTTCCAGGCTGTGTATTGTCAGATGTGCAAGAATGTGGTTAGTTTCATCCCTCTCTAAAAAAAAAAAGGAACTCTAATGCAAACAACATGCCACAGTCAAAGGGACGAATAAAGAGACAAACACAAGACAGATCCGTCCAGGCTTTTAATGCAATTAAGATGTTTACCAATCTAATCAATGCATCAGCTTAAATGCATCCGGGATTGTTGGGCACATACATGGTTCCTATTAGCCCCATGTCCAAATTTGGTATATTTCTGAAAAGGCTTTTTATCATAAAAAATGACAAAAAAAAATCATTCCCATCTGCCTGAATTCATCATTATTTTACATTACTCATCTCTCACACACACACGCACAGACACACACACACACACACACACACACAGTCTCTCCTCTCCCTGATGTAGATGTGTGTTTTTCAGGCACTCATAAATAGTCAGAAAGATTCACAGGAATTTACTATGAAATAGAAGAGAAGCATCTTTGAAAGAGACACGCCGTCAAACGTTGGCAAATCACACACACCCGCACACTAACACACACAAAGACACACCTGGAAATACAGGTTGCACAGCCAGCGGTCTAGATCAGAGGAGATTAGTGCTTCCATTTTCCTAAACTGGTCCATACGTGCGCTGGGCTGCCCTCTGATCAGAGGGGTTTTAAACCTTGGGAAGTGAAATACAAGCAGTGATGTCACTGCCAATTAAAATAGACCGAAAAGAAAGTATAGATGGACAGTTGATGCTTTCCTTTATTTATTATTAAAGGACAGAATAAATTGACCATCACCTTGAGGATACGGGTACATAAAAGGAGCAGATATAAAGAAAATTACGTATTAGAGTATAACTACATTCAAAAAACAGTGTAACACTTAACATTTTAGTGATTACTGTTCCTATGGCTTGGTTTAACTTTTAGGAAATACATGTGTTGCGAACTTTGACACACCTGCCCTGGATGTGACAGAGGTTTGGTCCGCAAACAGGAAATGCCCCCCAAGCATGGACCGAGCTGCAGACACGGCTGCTCTGATCCGGTGCAGCGATGAGCTGGAATACCAGGACCGTGGAGGGAACGAGCTCGCAGGCTGCCGGTACGGTCTGGAGACACATCCGAGGCGGCACTCAGGCAAAGTTGAAAGCCCGCAGGCACGTGCACCAACGTATGCACACAAATGCAGATGCAGGGACAGAGCAGACACTTGCTTGCAACCACAAAACCAATGGCAAACAGACAAAGAGGTTACCAAACCGGACAGAAGCCCCCAGGGAGCCACTTTATTATACATCCTAGACTTGGAATCTCTTCTGACTTATTTCCGTGTTCCCTTCATATCCCTCTAAACTGCCATTCTTACCCGTCCAACTCAGCCAATTGCTTGAAACGAGATGTTTGAGTGATAAAGACATCAAAAAAGTTGGTAGACAAAACGATTGTATCTGTGATCTGGCAGTTACTGAATTCTCAGTGGTGTGTGAGCACCTTCAGTCCAACTGATGATGCTGTTGATGTTAACGGACAAGTCGCACCAAGCGAAAAGCCAGCAGCTAACGGCACGCAAATACGAGCTTATTTAGCCGCAGTAAACTGTTGCTCTTTTGGAATGGAAAATGCAGGTAAAGCTTAAAACATGTCAAACGCGTGACCCCATCCAACCTCGAGATCATCAGCTTTTTCCACACTACTCTGAAATGCTAATGCTCAATCTGAGGGCACGAGGGGCAAAACTTGGTCGCGCCTCTTAGATTTGGATGTATTGAAAGTATTTACTTTCAGCCCCTTTGTGTAAGAAATACGCAAACAGGCACCTGCACGTTTACAGTATCTGTTTAAAGTGCCTGTAAGTAGACGGGCGTTGGCGTGTGTGTGTAGATGGGAAACGTTTCCATCAGGTTTGTGGGACGGCACGATGTGTTTTGGAGGAATCCTCACTTCGTGCCTTTGCTGGTGGAGCTGCTTAAGCCATCAGAAATGTCCTATTTGATCCAAAACAGACCCGTGTTGTCTTGTTTTGAAATAAAGAGCGCATGTGTCCACAAAGGGCTTGTGAGGAGAAAAACAGTGACTATTATTGTGCAAAGATGACTCAGTTCTTCCTCGGTGAGCAACAAAAGATTCAAAGCTTTATGAATTTCCATCTGCGTTGACCAGAAACGTTTTTCATTCGTTTATTTACATTTCCCCCATTTAATATAACAACTATCAATCATAATATCTCACATATTTCTTTTTTTTTTAAAGGAGGTATGCTAGACTCAAGCGGTCGCTCACTGGCCAACTTATCCAAGATGTCTCAGACTGAGCGACACTCTTCAATCCCAACCCAGAACTAAGAGACAAAAGGGCCAATGAAATAAGAGAAAGCAGAAAGAGGGCGGAAAGAAAAATAAGCTCCTGGCTTCTTTCTACCATCACTAATTCCTCATTTCCTCTTAGAAGGCACAGCCTTTCTTAAAATCACGCACTATAGTGTGGGCACGAGAGGGAAAACATCCCAGCCAAGCCTCAGACAAAATCAGATCAACAAGGACACCAAAAACAGGTCTGTGTGCACAGCACAGTTAGGCAAGACTGACATTAGCTCTTTAGCTCTTTTTTTCTTTGTTCAACTCTAAATCAGATCCTGGTTTTATATTTAGCTCATGCCAGCCTTCGCCCCATGCTCGATGTGAGCTAGAGACAATATCATCTGAATGAATACTCCCACCAGCACATTGATGCTGTCCACATGTGCTGAACGCTCACGCTAAGGCCTTTAGTGTTGCTATCAGAACACAGAAGCAACCCTTTCTGAGCCTGAACAGAACTCTGTCAGATCAGTAGGGACAGTGGCTTCGGTTTCTGTCTAAAGGTTTTCTTTAAATCTGTCTTGCTTTTTACACATGAGGAGTGAACAAACATAAGCGGACGCCTAATCCACTGGTCAAAATGGATCCTTTTAAGATTAGAACCATTTCTATGGTTTTCACTTCAGGATCATCTTCAAGACCAAGCTTAGCTTAGCTTTGCTGTTTAAGCTCAGGTGTTAAGGCACTGAATTTTGCACTGCTTTTGGGCTTCAATTTCATTCCATTACTACTCATCATTCTTCCCTTGATCAGTTAAAATATTTGATTTTGGGTTTGATTTGGATTAAATGTTATTTTTAATGTCACCAGTTGTGGTTTACCTCATGTTGTGATCTTTGGAGAAAAACTTAGAGGCTGGTTATTTTAGAGCCTTCATGTTTCGCTCTAAAACCAAAGGTTTCGAGAACCTTTTCACTCCAATAAGTACGGATGGACGGATAGACGGGTGGGTAGACAACTGAATTTCAACTATATCATAACAACACAGCAGCAGGAGCCTTGTTCATGACCGTCCTCACCATCATCAGGCTCTGGTTAATGTTCAGGCCTGTGCTGTAGTAACGGCCGAGATGCTCAACTGGCTGCGTGGACACGGACCACTGGTGCTGACTTCTCTCGCTGTGCGGTGCCACAGCCGGACCCCCCAGACGGCTGTGAAGGCTCATGCTGACCGTGTAGAGGCCTCGGGGTAGCTTGTCTCTCGTGGCTCTTAAGCAACGCAAACGCACCTCCACAGTCTGAGGGGTTGCTTCCTGCTTCTCCTGTAACAACACAGCTCAAAGCTTAAAATTGGATTCAGTTATATCAGTTTCAGTATATTTTAAGACACATACCTCTTTTAATAATTGTATTACTGTGGAGAGAACAAAAGTATTGTTTTTTTGTATGACCAAAATTCTATATGTCATTCTTCCTGAGCAGAAAAGTCCATAAGTGCGTTCAAGTGTTGAGCATATGCTGTTACTTGTGTTTGCTCAATGGTAAATTGCTGTCTACTTGTAAACATAAATAGTCCCACAACATTTAGTTTAAGGGGTGAGGTTGTAGTATTGACCAGTGTTGTAAATACTCTGTTATGTTGACGCCTTGTTACCAAACATAGCCATGTTGCATTGCAGTGACTATGTTGTGTGAGGAAGTTCTCTGTACATAAGCTTTGTTTACATAGTGAATGAGTGCTTCCTGACCCCACCTTGTTTTCCACTTTTTAGTCCTTATATACAGTAAGTCTATACCTAAGAAAAATTCAAAATACTGAGCAGGCTTTATACCTATCTCAAATAACAATTTAGTGACTAAGTGTCTTGCCACAGGGTACATCAGTCCTGTCAATGGTAATCTCATCCATTTTTAACCTTCAGGCTACATCTACCGACTTATTTGCTTATTTGTTTTGGTGTCATTTTTAAGGCTTAAGATGAGCAATAGGCTATAATGGCTAGACAGTTTATTTTCTGAATTAGATATAATGAAGAATAACACATATTCAGTGGCGCCATTTTCTAACTAGCATTAAATAAAAATGCAATCATGCTTAAAAAGAAATGCTACCGACATTGACTATAGGAGGTTCTTGAGCACTTTTTAGTTCAGGTCGCCTCTTCTCTACCTTGATCAGCAAGAACATAATAAGATGTCTTTAAGATTAATGAACATTCTGTAGATGTGTTTTGGGCCCCCAGAATATGATGGCTGATAATTTTGATGACCCCCCAACTGTAATTCCACTTTGATCAGAGTCTACTTATCTATTACTAATTAACAGATAATGATCCTCAATTATTCAAACCAATCCAATGTTCTCTTCCAATTTACCCCCTCTCTTCCTTATGTACTTTGTCCTCGTACAGCTAACCCAGTCTATCATCCACACAGACAGCATATCCTATATCCTAACCTACCCTACCCTACCCTACCCTACCCTACCCCACCCCATCCTACCCTACCCCACCCCACTCTATCCTATCCTATCCTATCCTAGCCTATCCTATCCTATCCTATCCTATCCTATCCTATCCTAACCTAGCCTACCCTATCCTGTTGTATCCTACCCTACCCTAACCCTATATCAACTGCGTGTTACTGGTAGAATTTTGAAAGTTGTTTAGTTGACACACTCCACACATGTACAATTTTATCAAGAGTAGCCAGTGTCTGTGGTGAAGGTGTGTGCTAACCCCTTAATCCTACTCGCCATGTTTGCACATATGTAAAAAAAAAAAAGAGAGAGAAGAAATGTAAAGCAAAAACACCCAAAAATAATTTAGGCAGAAGTGAAATAAGTATAATTGGTGGCAAAGCGGTTTAGCCCACACATCTCATAGATGGGAGGAGGTGATGGCAGCCTCTAAACCCCCACATTGGAATACATTGAGCTTCAAGGAGAGGAGGAGGGAAACAGAGAAAAGAGGAAGCAAAGAAATACAAAGAACAAACATTCATTGGTTGGCGATTTGCAACGTGCGTCCCAAAGATCGGCATTATGAAATCGATCGCATTCTAACGCCAGTGTCGTCGGACACAAAGGTTAGGCTAAAAGGTGAAGCAGGCTGGTTTGTTTGCCCCTAGCTTGAGTGGTGCCTAAAGTGCCATAACATTACAGCACTCCTACAGATGAGATCAAAGGCTCCAGCGAGGGATCCTCCATGGTTTTCCTGGCAAGCGGCCTCGCTTTTACTGAAATATCTTTTCAGGGCTTTCCACGCACTGACTGAACACACAGAATCAACTCTTAATAGAGACAGGAAATGCCACGTACAAAAACTTCCTTTCTTTCTTAGTATGGGCTAATATTCAGAGATTAAGCTCCCTCATTATTTATTTTCATTTTAATTAGTAAATCTTAATTAACAATGAACATTTACCCTTAAAATATTTTGGCTTTGGAATGAAGGAGGGGGTGAAGAAAGGAGAGAATAAATATGACAATCTTTTTGGGACCTCCGGGCAGGATTACTGATGCAGACTGCCTTAGTTATTAAACGCGTTCTAAATTAAATGCCTCCATGAATTTTGCACAGAAATATATTTTCATAGTTTTGCATGCCAAATGTGACATTTTATATTTCAGATTCATCTCGCTGCAGTAATTCTAGGGAAATGTCATATAAACAAAGATTTTGTCATTTACCAAAGGAAATTACTATGTGTGGCAGGTTTGGCCATTTCTTTCTTTTCCTCTCCCCTTCTCCCTCTTTTGCCCCCTATTCTGCCTTTGCTGGTTGTTTCAAGTCAGCAAGCCATAAAAAATCTTTATCTCAGTGAAACACAGCAATTTGGGAGATAATCGAATGGTGACTGGGGGGCACAAACGCCAGTCTGAGGAATTATACCACAATCTCTCCTGCATTTACAACCTTCCTCAAAGCCAGTTGTCACCCTGGAAGGAAAAGCCCCCGACTGAAGATTCATTACATCTTTAAGCCAGCATGGTGGCACGGCAGCCTCATCCCCAGATGCAACACAACAGCACACTCCTCCTACAGCTCATATGCTCACACTAAAGCTGCAGCTTCCCTCTGTCTTTCCCATTTCACCTTTTTGCAGCTCTTCTCTTCCCTTTTTGTAACACCAAAAACTCCAAAACTGCTGACATTGCAGTCACAAAATTTGAGTTCTGTTTTCACTTTAACGTCAAAATTGTGTGATTGAACGTTAGCATTTTACATAGAATAACTTTAGCCTTGTGTGTACCTACTGAAATAAAAAGGAATGAAATAATTCAGGTGTTGGATTTTCCCATTAGGGTAATAGGTAATTGCACCATTGGAGTCCTTTCAAACAAACAAGCATCTTTAATATGGTTGCTTCCTGATCAACATGGCAGTTTATCACTTTTTCCTTTTTTTAGTTGGTTGATGTTTATACATCTGACTTTTGTGGATCAATTTTTTCTAAAAAAGATGATGTCATGTGATTTTAGGACGCCTGCCTGCTTCATGAGTCATAATATAGCAATATTTGAAGTCTTGTGCACTTAAATATATATATATATATATATAATTTGAGTATAATGTCAGCAAACTACCTCCCGTGGTCTGTAGTTGTGCTGTTGTTGTTGAAATGTGACATGTTTGCCTAACAGGAGCATTTGCAGAAATGGTCAATGTGGGATTTGGTGAGACATTGAGTAACTTCTGGAATTACTATAGTTATTATCGTTGTTATTATTATTAGTGGTAGTAGTAGTAGTAGTAGGATGTGTCAGGTTTAATTCTGCAGTGCTGATAGCAATCATATCTCACCTGCCACTGGGGGAAAGACACGGAAGAGGAGAATCCTGGGACGTTTGACACATGGCTGCATTTTGCTTCTTCTTGGACTTCCCCCAGTGCTCTGCCTGACAGGTTTTCAATGGCTGCATCGCTGCATGTGTAAAGAAACACAAATACAGACACGCAATAACACAAAAAGCTAACCCTGTTAACTGCCACCTGCATTTTGAACTCTGCTGTTCCTCTTTGTGGCCAACAACAGCTCAATCTAATAACAGCACAGCAAAACACTTTCCTCCCTCTCTCTCTCTTTTGCTCTCACCCTGTCTTTCTCACCCTTTCAATTTTATCAGCTGTAATGTAATAAACGCTTGCTTTGCTCAGTCTCGTTGCCACTTCTCTTAATTCCTCAAAATAAAGCAATATCACAGGGGCCCTGGCCTGCCTGTGACTGGGGATAAGATGCTTGTAAAAGGAAGGATAATTCAACAAATAAATGCTCAGCATCAAAGGCAGGCCCTGGTTTTATGGCTCTCTTCCTCCTCTCTGTTCGCCTATCAAAAGTATTACATGCACTTTCATCAGTTCACAACAATGCTCAATGTGCTTCCTAATGCAATTACTCGACCTCCATTAAATCAGAAACAGTGGAAACAAATAAATTACACATTTGTTCCAAAAACCACAAGTCAGCTCTGCATCTCTGCTCTTTTCTTTCTTTCTTTCTTTCGCAGGAATAGGCAGAGAAGTGAAATCATTTCTCATTAAATCTCAGGCAGAAGTAGCCCCAGGTGATGCGCAGAAAGTCTCCCATGTCTAATAGCCACCCACCATTGATATCAGAAGGAATTTGCAGGGTTCAAGGCTGTTGAGAGGAGGTCATCTCGCTAAACTACGAACAACATTCATCTGACAGAGCCGGTGTCCGACTACCACCCACCCATAAAACAACCAAACACAAGGAGAGATACTGATGTGTGTGGTACTTTCTTGATTTTGATCCTGCCAGCCAGCACGGTCGTCCATAATTACTAAAAACTTAAACATGCTAAGCTGACTGCCTGCAGGGCTCACACTGGGAGATTTGATATGTGATCTCTGACTAAAGCGGATGGACCAGGAATTGATGTGCCTCCGTACCCAATGGCATGGATAGATTTCTCTGCCCCCGAGCCAGACTACCCACAATGCAATACCCGTTGACGGGAGAAGCCATGCGGAGAACACATGAATTACATGACTCCAAGGGTGTCGCTGGGAATGCGAGCACTTTTCACACAATTAATGATTACAGTCATGTGACATCAACTGTAGATGTGGAGAGGAATCTGAAATTGTCTAGACTCACCAGCGAAGCTGCGCACTCGGCCCGGCCTGCAGTGCCTCTTTGGCTGTCTCGTCACTTTGGGAAAGATGCTCCTTTGAAAAATATTACATAATTTAACCCTAAAACCGTTTCTTAACTCTCAAACAGTCCTATAAAGTTGTTGGGACCAACTAAAATGGCCTCACCTCTGGAAATGTCTTAATTTTGCTACTAGAATGAGTATTTTCATCCACACAAAGAGTTTGTCTGTTGCTGGATATATATATTTATATGTATGTATGTTGAACCCTGAAATATGTACAAGCATAAACTACTCATACCTGCATGGGAATTTACCTTAGCGTCCCAAGTGAAGAGGGCCATTAATCTCTCCTTTGTCTTTGCCCACTCACTCCTCAGCCGTCCCTCCAGAGCCGCTCGCTGCAAAATACGTGTAAATACACATGCACGCTTCTCTTTCTTTATGAAATAGTGCAGGGCACCATAATGGCAGAATTAAGCACAAGGAGCAACTGTAATGCAATCTGCAGGCAATCAATACCGAGCCAGGCCCTAAAGACATGTAGCGTTTGATGAGTATTTCTGCCAGTTTTCCATTCAGTCAGCACATTCACACTCCCCGTTCGGATGCATTGACACTGCTAAGTGACAGCGTCTCGCCCTGTAGAGGCTTTGTATGGCAGAATAGAGAACGAAGAAAAACGCTATTATTTTTAAAATAGATGTGAAATCTCTGGTGGATAATGCGCCTTCAATGGGAGGTGGGTGTGGAAACAGTGGGGACGCACACACATATTACAGCAGAATAAGGTAACACTGATCCCAACTCTGATACAGTACACAGTAGATGCCAATGATTATCCAGTACGGGAGGATGAGTCAACTGTTGCTGTTGTTCCCAAGTGATTGTGAAGCGTTGTTGAGCCATTTTTTTCCCAATTATGTTGACTCTCTTTCCATATAATTAGATACTCCTACTCTCTTTTCAAGTGAGATTACAACTAAAAATACAGTTGATACAAGTTCTGCCCTGTTCACATATGCATGAACGCTGCATTTCTTTGCATTCTAGATTTGCTGACACAATGGAGACCCTTTTGCAGCTCGCATTTCTATTTTCACTGACGGAACAGAAACACTTGTTTTGAAAGGAGCGCGGGATCTTAACACTAGTTGACAATCTCCCCATGAACCTCTGGTGAAATCAGAACCAGTCATGCTCTATTTTTCTTGAAAAGGCTGGATGAAAAAGCTTTTGAACGACCTCAGTAATAATGCACAACAAAGTTCAAAATACAAAAAGGATAAACGATCAGTTCTGTGTTGCACATATGCAGATAAATCAATGCAGGTATTTTGTTATATCAAGTATCTGAATATCATGTCGGAGAAAAATGCTTGAAGATAAAGAAATGGGGCAAAAGGTAAATAAAACATCAGATATTAACACACACACACACACAGTGCACAGTACACGTGCATGTGCACATTATGTCCATTAGAGAAAGCCAGCGATACGCGACATAATGGACATGGCTGATGTGCTGGTGAATATGGGATGATGACACAGATATTTCTTTTTGTAGCACTGACCTGCTGCAGTGAAAGGCTGCCAAGCGTGATCATGTCAGGTTGCACATGCTCCCGCGGCTGCTGGGCGTAGTGGGGAATCACCTCTTCAGTGGTCCTCACTGCAAAAAATAACGCACTGCAAAAGTGATGTCGCCGAGTTCTAACATTTCTCAAAATGAAAATATGGCGTTGTGATTTCTATACAACTGAGCACAAAAGGTGTAACCTGCAAGAGTTCATGCAACGTCGCCTATAAAACGCAATAATGACAAATCAAAGGTTAGCTTTACTTTTTATAGTGCTCTCTCTGCCCATTATCTTCCTCTGGGCTTCATGTCCAGCCTCTCCTCCCAGCAGAGTGCCAGCCTCAGCCCCAGTATGCGCCTTGGAGGGCCTGCAGCCCGAGGCAGCATCGCAACTCTGGAGCAGCAGTCGCCACTGAAGCACCAGATCACCTGCCTTCACCCCCAACACCTCCTCCTCCCTGGAGCCTAGCAACATACCTCGAGAGTTCCGCATCGGTGGGCATGCACGAATGGGTCGCGTGCATGTGCACACACAGACACACATAGGGGATATATGGGAAGCCAGGCCACAGATGAAAACGGGTATGATATATGAAGACAAATCATAATTTTCCCTTTGTTTTCTTCAGAAACCGAATCTAAAAGCATAAATCTATCATCCTGCATTCATTTTAGCCAGATATTCCACTCGACTACGGAAGTTGGCCTTGGAGTTTTCTGTAGTAAGCACTTTGCTGAAAGAGAAGCATAACTAAGCGCGACAACTTGTTGGCGTGTCTCAAGAACTGCTGTGCCACCTCGGTGATAGAAATCACGAGGAACTCTCTTGTTGACGTGCACAGTCCAGTTTGTGAACCAGCTGCGTAATGCTTTTCACATAGAGGCTGATGTCAATGTTTCCCGCCTTAAAAGAACGAACAGAAATGCCCCTTTATCACCAGGCCAAACCAAATGGATTCATCACAATAAAAGGGATGGACTGCAGATTTAAGACAGGGGAGGGGAGATTTTCTCCTAATTCCTCTTCCCAGGAATGAAAACACTGGCCACTGTCTTGTTCATTAGCACGTTGCCTTATTCCTGCTGCTTTTTGTGAAATGTTTGGGTGCTCAGAGGCGGGCTGCGAAAGCCGACACAAAAGCCCGGGAAGCAGTCGCAGAATGTCAGGATCAACTGTGACATATGCAGCGCCTGCTCCGCGCCTGCAAAGAAGACTCCAAGCCTACACCGGCGGGAGGCATCCATACAGCAACATAAGGTGATTGTCTGGAAATCTATTGTAGCTCAGTGAAGTGCTTACTGGCAGTCGCCACAGCTGGACTCCAACAGCAAAGAAGTAAGAGCTCTTTTCCTTCCCTGCACATACTGCACGGAGGAACTGTTAATCCAAGATCCTCTTTACTTTTTGTGGGATTTCATGAACATTCCAAGACAATGGATTGGGCTGCTAATCTGAGCGCTACAGCTAAATCTGAGACAAAGGCAAATAATACAAACCGACTAAATTCTACCACGTTGAAACGGGCCTAAACCCATCACTTGCTCTCTAGAATTACAAGGAAGCTGTGAGTCCTGTCAACAGGATGTGGTGCAACTGTCTTCTCCCCAGAACAATGCTAAGATTAAACCAACTGAATAATGCCAGATTGGCTACATGTTTCGGTGAGACGGAGCTAATGAGTAAAGGCATGCCTACGAAACTGAAAACCATGCCAGTGCTTGGAAAGCAGAGACTTTGCTGAGGTTTTGACTGTACATTGTATCTTTGTTGTATTTGTACCAAAGGATGTGCTGCCTGTGTATGTTACCATTTAACTATTTACACATATTGTACAACATGGAGGTATGTGGGATGCTGGTATTGTAAGTACTTAAGACACTGTAATAATAATGTACCTTTATGTAATTCTCTGTGTGTGTGTGTTTGTGTGCGTGTGTGTATGTGCATGTACATACTGTAGGTTCCAGGTATGTTTATGAAGGTGTCATCCAGCACAGTTTTTTGCTTGTTTTCACCAGTGTTCAGCATCACTACAAGTAAAAGAAATGACACAGTCATTCGACACTAAAATGATATTAACCTTTGTGCAGCAAAATTACAATTTCAACTCAAACAGTTCAATTCAAATCACATCTTAACGCGCAAACTGCAGTTGTTCGCCATGGAACTGAGAAATTCATGCCCATGCAGAGGAGTAAGAGGGGAATGAGCATGTATGTTAGCTGGCTTGTCATAATGTGATGAGCTTTGGCTTGGCCAAACCTTTGATATTACACGGCGGTGATATCTGAAAGATACAGGTAAAATGGCTTCTCCATTAATAACCATGTTTCATTATAACGTGCATATTACTTGACTCCCAAGAGTTCCCTTTTAATAGGCCTTCTTCGGGAGGGGGCTACCAACTATTGATATGGCTCTGCATGTCAGCAAGCGAGAAATGAAAACTGACCAATGAAACGTGACCTTCGTCAATGACAGCGGGTTGGCAGGCAAATCTTGTGATGCCATCACTTGGTGTATTTACATAGATCATCCAGCTGCCTGCTACCAGTGATCTCTCTCACCTCACTTTAATGAACCAAGGAGAACCATTATGGCAGAGAATGGCATACTTAATTCCAGCTCATCTTCAGCGCTGACCCTGGCCGTCCCGCTATGCCTTGGGTCTGTCTGCTCCGCCGACAATGGGTCAAAGTAATTTTGGGTACATTCATTTCCTGTGGAAAGAGCGAGAGAGGAGAGAACGAGAGAAAGACCAGTTGGTAGTCAGGCGGGGGAAAAGAGGCAGGTTCAGGTTAGTGGTTATTAGAAGCACATGAAGCGAAATGTTAATTTTGAAACTGCGCCGTTGAGAGGTTGGGGCAGCAGCTCCTGCCGGATAAGGCAGAGTCCGAAAAGGACGAGAGCACAGAAATGGAGGAAAGTGGTAAAGAAACTGCTGCACCTTTCCACGGTCTGCTCTGGGGCCTAATTAGCATGCCGCGAAAGGTCACGGCAGGCAATCTCTTAAATACGACGGCCATATGTATGTTTGACGTGTTCAAAAGGAACTAATGAGAAAGTCTACAAGCTCAAAAGTACTTCAAATTTAAAAACAATACCTTTTAAATACTTCAAGGTCAGAGGCCTAGAGGAGCGGGCGGAGTAGATCCAAAGAAAAATAACCTGAGCCCATGTCTCATTGACTTCTTATTAGCAATCACTGACCTATGGGTATCAAGTATGCTCCACAAAGTTTATGGGAATCTAATGGCTTTGGGGTCTTTCTATTAAGTGTACACCCCACCAAGAAGCTTTCTTAACCCCAGATCATTCCCATTACATGACTTGGATATGTGACTCCAATTGCACCAGTTGTGGAGTCGAAAAACAAATTGTTATATCCACATAACTTTGTAACCTCTGGTATTTTTCCTACTCCACACTCAAAGTTAAACAGTGAAATACAGTATCTGAGAATCAGCATCAATCATTCACTGCCCCTTAATTTTTTATTCATTCAGTCATTTATTCAGTAAGTCAGTCATTTCAGTGGAAGAGAATGTTGCATTTATTTTTTAATAAACAGTATTTTACCCCTAAATTAGATTGTGGGGAAGATGAGAAAATGGCTGTAATCTTTACATATCATCTTATTGCGAAACCAAAGATTGGTGTCAGATTTCCTGGTGACCTCGGCATAACATCAAAATCAAAAGCTCAAGAATTTAATGGCTGTAATGTTAGAAAAATTCATGATTAAGCAACACTGAATTTAGACTAATGAACCGAACCTTCATTAGCTCCAAAACCTTGAGTAATATTTAGTAATCCACAGTTAATCTGCCTAATTTGCCATGACCTTGGTATGTTTGCCAACAACATAGGTTGGAAGGTCTCTTTCCTTTCCACAAGATACCTACAAACGAACAATTTTAGCAAAACCAGGGCAGATTCAACAGTCTTATAGCACATGTGCTTGAGCTCTGACTTGACCTGCCTGAAAAACACTCGCTTTCCTGTCATTCCTGCACGGCGCGGCAAAGTTGCAACAACTCCTCATGACAATAACTGATAATAATGGCCATACGCAGCGAAAGCAAAATACGCGGCATTAAATCGAGAATTCAGCATGTGACTCATTCCTGAGAAAACTGGCACACTTGCAACCTTGAACGCATCCTAATTTGCCATCCCGTTCCTCAGGAGTTCTCCCTGACATACTGAATTATAAGGGGGCATATTCGAGTGCCTGATTGGCCTTAAGCCGTGTTTCGGGGGCGTTGTGAGTACAACACACAGACAGCGGATCGGCTTGGTAGCGTAGTAGCATATGTAAATGCACTCTCCTATGACTCCAGCCCACCACAAGGCATGTAGCCGAGAGTGGGAGTCAAGGCTGACTGTGTCGAGGGTGCTTCTACATTGAGACAGAACACCCACTACCACAGCGTTCTCCAGCGGAGGAAGAACTTATATATGAGAGATGCTTGTTAGGACACGCTCGCTTTGGAATGCAGGGACCCCCGAACGGAGAGAGAAATGGAAAGAGAGGGAGAGAAAGGTTAGATCAGGAACATATCTGCTGTCAACAAATTTGAGGATAATGAAGAATGAAGCCTCACCTCTTTCTTTGGCAGGGGCTTGCAGCGCCATTTCTTTCTCTTGGTGAGCTGCAAGGGTGCTATCTGGCCTGTCACCTCGAATTGCTCTCCCCAGCCCAACTTCAGGAATGTAAAAGGGCTTCATCTTTTATCAACGGCTAGCGTTTTCTGTTGCCAACCATAGCGTCTTTCTATCTTCCCCCTGACAGAATAAGTAGAAACATGAATAAAAATAAAAAGACTGACATGAGGGGGCACAACAACAACTCGGTGACAGTGATCTGAGGGGGGGGGGACAATGCAGCTCCCATTCTCCCCCTGTTGATTTTTTCCTTTCCCAGAAATGATTAAGTGCATCCTCCAAGAGTGACACTAAAACACAATTAGGTTCAAATTTAAGAGTCTAGCAAAGGAAGACGGGGGGAAAAGAGGAAAAGAAGAAATTATTAAAATAATTACAAATTGTGCCCTGACAAGCAAGAGCAAAATTTAGCCCAAGGCCATTTGTCTGTAATTAGTTAATTAATCCTTACACAAATTATGAGCAATAACTCATCAAGCAGGACTCACCCATCAGAAATTCAGCCGACTTGGATTTCTTCTGCTTAGGTTGCTGCAGAGCCTTCTGCTGTAACTTCTGGAGGGAAATTGTTAAATGAATAAATTAGCTGCAGAATGAAGATCATCATTTATGATCCGCAACTAACACAGTATTTTAAATATGGGGTGACACTAAAATGTCATTTAATTTACATCGCCGCTAAAGGGGTCAAGCACTAATTGAACAACAGGAGTGGAAAGGAATTTTATCATAAATAGATAAGAAAAGTTGACATGAATGTGTAATGAAGGTCACAATAAAATCCTTCTTTCTAAACTGGATGACCGACCGCTCTCTGCTGGGATATTGATGTTTGGCTTGTGTGTTCTGTTCTTTCAGTGGCTGCAGGGACGCAAAGATAATTTATGCTAACTTGATTTGTCATTCATTGGGGGGGAGGGGTTAGGGCCCAGTCTTGTAGGTGGTCTACATGAACAAAAGCAACTCTGTCTTTCTTTGAAATCAAGAGAACAAACTGTAGTCCCCCAATTGTCTCATTCCTGCAGACGAGCAGGAACAATAAGAGAGATGCAGCCCGATGCAGAGGACTTATTTTCCTTATGGATATGTTTACACAGGAAGAAGAGCGTATGGAGCACTTTACCAATCATTTTATGCAGATTTCAATGATGAACTGTGCTGCTGCCCGTGAACAGCATGTATTTGTATACAATATTTGGTTTCAAAGGAACCATGAAGGGGCAGGATGAGCATGGGGGGGCTTATTTCAGCTCTAAATGACAGAGCAATTAAAATAGAGAGGGACTAGTTCCCGACCAATTTGCTAAGAGGAGGGTTTTTTTTTTTAAATCTGTTTTTACATTCAACAAGCCCTACAGCAAGACATTCATTTCTATCACAGAGATTAATGCTTATCTAATTGTAACTTATTTAAAAACCATTTTCTTTTCAACTGGATACCCATCAGTTTTTCTGGGCTTCACACGCTGTGTAGTGTGAGAGCACAGGGATCTCCATATTTCTTTATTTTCTTTCCCCCAACCTCACAGGGCACGCGCACCTTCCTGCAACACCAATATTGTTTGGGCACGTTCACAAATTGAGAAACTCCCCGAAACGATTATCGGAAAATGAATCAAGTCATTTTACTAATAAAAGAAAATGAGCATTTATATTACAGCACAAGAGTGGAGCACCATCGTGCTGTAAACTTTAAATAAGCTACATTTGCATTCATTATGTGGTATTAAAATTTTGATTGTTATTAGGGCCTCGGAACCATTTTAGGCAACCTTAAATTTAAAATAATAGGCCATGCTTAAAGTAAATTCTATTTACTCGATATTGTAGCTTTGTGGTTAAGTCATATTCTACGAACATTTGTGTTGGGATTGATGCATTTTCTTCCTCGAGTAATTAATCCTCATATTATGATAATGAAGGATGATAAAGCACTTTATGTTGCAGATTATTGTTTTTTTCCCATCAGCGCTAAAGGCACTTTGGAGAGATGAGGGGGGGAAAATCAAAGCACAAATCACATAGAATTGCATCCTAGGCTATAGAAATAAACAATATATTACACAAATATAATTACAGAATAAAACATAATCGAGACTGTCATCACACTGCAATTTTACAACAGCTATGATAGTTGATGTTTGAAATGAGCTGTTCCAAAAAGACTATTGCTTCTTGTGATATTCCAGGCTAAATCTGAAGCAGTTATCCTGTAGAGGTTGGCCCAGGGTTGTCAGCATGTAAAATAAATTCCATCCATGTACTGCAAATATCAATACGTCCTCTGATTACTTTGATTATATTCTTGCCTTAAGTTCAGTTTCTGTGGGGATGAGAGAGTAAACACACAAGGGAAAGCACACAGAAGGAGTACAATACATACACCCCAGGCCTAAAGCTCTGGGTCATTGTCACTAAAAATTTAATCCACACAGCACCATGTGAGCCTCTCTGTCTAGAGAGCTAAGAAAAAAAAAAAAAAAGCCTGGTTCTCATCTCGCTCCCAAGACCCCACTGACAATGACAGCATGCTCCTTGTAATACAAGGACTGTTGTTTAATGTGCCATAACCGGATGGAACGTGCAGATGTTGCATTTCTAAAACGATAAACAACAATTCAATCCAGTAGGGGAAAAAGAAAAGAAAAAGCATCAGAGAGGCTCAGGAAACAAATTGGATTTTCAGACGTATGGCCGTTTAATACTTCTGCGGGAGGGTAAACTGACTGACGGGGAATTCGTACCATTCGCCTGACACATCGCACGGAAGCATGTTACATTCGTGGCACATGCCAGAAAAACGTCGGTATATCAGAGCAGGCGTACTCATCGTGGGAGCTGCGAAGACATTCATACATGTCGCTTTAAGCGGCGCTCCCTCTGCTTGCAGCAAACATGAATGCTTACTTTGCAGTAAGATTAAGACGGGGGAAAAAATCAAACGGGTGACATAAAAAAGTTTTTTTTTTCCCCTCCTCTATTCAAAATGTGATTGTTGTCAAATGGAATCGAGGACAACAGAGCATTGTTCAGTTCTTGTTGCATTCAAAGGCATAGCTAGAAGGGCTTGGGGAAGACCGCGTGCTGCTAGGGGCTGGTGGGCATAGACCAGCTAGAAAGGGAATTTTGCATACTGTACGGATCATCGCCCAGTTCAGCCCAGTCACATTGAATCTGCCATCAACCAATTGTGCTTCATGAAACCGTCAACCCTCATTTACGTCTGCCTGTTTTCTTCCCCACGCAGCTGTAAACAAGACCTGAGCGTCGAGCTGTCTTCCTCTGTCCCTGCTCGTGCTGCCGGCCGCGGGAGCGGAGACCAAAACCTCCACACACAGATTTAAGGCTTAATTTCCTGACGAGCACCCTGTGTGACAAGGACAACCCAGCTTCTGAAAATGATTGGAATGTAAAGCTCATTGCGCTGACTTTGAACTGCGTTGGAAAATCTGTAGGTTAAAGGTTTTGTGTCTATTTGTAGAGGGTTGCGGTGTGGGCTTCACGTAGTGAATATAAGCCTCTACATTTAAACAAAGAATATATGTCAGAAACAGCAGTTGGAAGATGTCAAATCCTGTAATCACATATGACTAAATAATGTTGTTTTCATTTTTTTTTACATCACAACATTGCTAAATATTTAGTGCTAAAAATGCCTTTAAATAAATGAGCCCATAGTTAGCATTGTTTTCTACTTGAAATGAAGAGGAAACGTGACCCATCAACAGTTTCCTATTAAACAACAACTGTGTCAGTTGCTCTAGACAGAAAACATAATTAGTATTCAAGCTTAATTAATCTACACTGGCCCCCTTTAAGTGAATTAGTCAATTATTCATGCATGTGTGCTCCTTTGATGCTAACAGATTATGTATGTTGGAGGAAAAAACCTTGAAAAATGACTTTGAAAACTTTCCACCTTTAAATGTCACTGAGAGGTTTTGCGCTGGCTTAGAAATGACATTTGATAATGAAAATGAAAGACAAATCCTTCACAAATTGTTATTATTTTCAGATCGCCATCTTGCATAGTTTAATCCAATCAAGGAAACCCTGAAAATAATTGCAAATCTGCCACAAAATGGATCACAAACCAGCCAGATATGTACTTTTTGTGTGTCATAATCTGCAGTATGGAAATTTGACACAGGTCAGATCAAGGTCTTTCCTTGGATCATGGGAACTCCTTGGGATATTCAAGAGCCTTTTTGTTTTTACCCTTGAGAACCAGGCACTGGCCTCTGCACCCCTCAATCCCCCATTGGAAACCCAGAGGCAGAGCAGAGGAATGCAAAATGTCAATGGTCAGACTGCAGCAGCACCTTTGGAGAGAGAGAGAGAGGGAGAGAGAGAGGGGGAGAGAGAGAGGGAGAGAGAGAGGGGGAGAGTGAGAGTGAGAGAGAGGTTCGAGGCCTGACTGTCCTCTGTTCTGCTACATTTCTAAGCAGGGCCAGAAGTGAAACACAACTCACTCTGTTCAAGGTGTCCATCGCTGCACGCTGCTGGAGAGATCATCACGGACTGACCCCGGACTCTGAACAACGGCGAGGTCTCCAAAACAGAGAGCGGGGAAAGTGCAAATCACCACAGAACGAATTAGACAGATTCTAAAGTTTGGTGGATTGTTGCGATCTGAACCACACGCGAGGAAAAGCCACAACGGACTAAATGTCTTTCAGATCGCCAGAATTAAAAGTGCTATTAGAAGGCTTTTATTAGCATGAATGAAGCACAACATGCTTCCATCCATCTGAGTCTTGCACTATCTCTCTTCTGCTCCTGTTAAAAACTGTTATCGCTGCAATGCATCTCATAGGACAATAAGGGACAATAAACCTAATTCATTACCAGAGATAACACATTATTTGCCCCGATAATTCCAATAGTTTATTCATTTGCATCTGATAGGATATAATTTGGGATTTTTATCGTCTTTTCCTAGGGTAATTCACATGGCTTGCACCAAGTTTCTGCTGAAATAGCAAAACAAACCCCAGGCAAAATGTGAAAGATTATCCCACAGCATGCGAGCTCGGATGAAATGCTATACTTCTTCACACTGAACACTGCTCCACTGGGTGTGATTGAAAAACATGTAAAGCTATTGAATATGTGGTCTGTATATGTGAGGCAAAATGAGTGTTGTAACAAGTGGGCCAGTGTTTTTGTAATTGTTTCAAATTACACTCGGTGTAATAACTCAGTGAAAGCAGAGCCGGTGCGCAGTCCTCCACACATTAGCTGGCCTAAGACCACAGGATATCCGTGCGCCTTATCACAGACTACCAAAAATAAAAACCTTGTCAACAACTACCGTGTGTGGGAAAAAATAGCACGCAAAAGAACAAATGAAGATTGTTTTCTTTCATGTGTTTTAATGAATTAAAGATGACACAAAGACACCCCCACAAAAGAATCCTTGCTTGTAATTAACTGTTTTCCAAGTTGCTAATAGAGCTGTTTGTGGATGTGAGTGCATGTGCAAATGTTTTTTTACAAGCTGTAAAATGTGGATGCCGAAAGAAAAAAAAAAGGGTGCCTTCGTTGTTAAAACTGTTTTCTCTGCCAGATTTTGGCTCCCTGACCAATGAGCATGCCAACACCACTGTAACCAAATAACTTACTGACTCATTTTTGCATTTGTAGTTCAGGCTTCCTGTCAAAAGTCATATGAGAATATATTACAGCAGCGCCCTGAAATCAGGCACAGTTTGATTTCACTCGCTGGACTTAGCAGCATCGATCCGCAGAGACGCAGATGTGAATCCACAGCAGGATCAGAGTATCAATGAACAATAAAATAAATGTGCACCTCCAAAACTTTTGACTCACACATCGCAACACTGTTCCCTGCATTAATAAGAGCATCCTGCTGATAGCAAAAGAGCAAAAAAAAAAAAAACATAAATAAAAAAAAGAACACAACTGTGGGTTGTGAAGTTGAATTTGGACTCATTCATTAAGCTTTATTCCACATTACACCAAGGTCCTCTTTGCACAGTCTTGTCTTTAACCTAAAAACAGACCTAACCTTTGTAAATTTTGCATAATGTGTTGAGCATGAAAATATTTCTTGTGTCTGAGCTCTGCAGAGAATGAATGATCACACCACTGCAGCCTTTCCCTGAAAATGATTGCTAAGGAAACATTTTTTATTAATCCAAACCTCATTTCTTCCCATCTCGCTCTCCTCTGTCATCTTGTTGGCTAAGCTCAATTAGCTCCTAATCTGGAACGACAGTGGGGCCTGTGTTGGGCTAAACAAGGCCCTTCCCTTATTCAAAGGTAAACTGCACCCTGAAATCTTCACTTGACAATTTTGCTTCCTCTCTTTCCATCGTGGATGAGGGATGTAATTCAATAGTCACTAAGGGACACACAGACCATTTCATTTGCCTCCAAACAGAGGCCCGCTTTTGCTGTTTGACAATCTCGCTCAGGATGTTGATCAAAATGAAGGTAGAGAAGAGGCTGACCTGCTCCAGAAACTGTTATGTTCCCTTACAAGTCCTCTCACTTCTGTCAAAGCTACTTCAGACACATCGCCTGCTAACAAAAAAAGCAGCTGCTTTCATTTCTAGGATGAGAAGAAAGACTTGTTACCATCGGCGAGCCGTCTCTTTCCTTCTCGTGGTCAGCTACACTTCAGTCGTCAAGGGGACTATAATGTGGTTCCTAACAACACACATATGCTCACAGTGTCAGGTAACCTGCTCGTGTTCGCTCTCACTCACAGAAACCCAAAGTAACGGAGAAAGTCTGAATTAAATTACACAGCTCTCCAACAGAAAAAGCACATTGCATCTCAGGTTTCAAGAGACTGTCTGGTAGCTATATCGTCGTATAAATTGAGTTATTCCAAAGGAAAAATAGTGGTCGACTGATTAAAGTGGGGTCTGTATGCTATTTGAAGGCAGAGCAGTAGACATAACAGTCATTGTTTAATGGATGCATTAAGTAAATAGTAGAACTTGTGCTGAGGCAGAGTCCCATCTATGTGCCAGTCTTCTGCATCATTGTTTTGTTCTAAGACATCTTCAATTATTAATGGCACGCCTGGCGTGCACTCTTAAAACAAACACATTCGCTTATTGTTTGGCCACATTCAGGCAAAGTTCTTTATCATCTGTTTTCCCAAAAACAATGACAATGAAAGGAGTCGCCCCGTTGTTGAGAGCCGTTGTGAATATAAAACCTCACAGAAAAGCTCCCCTTGCATTATTTAGACAGGCAACAGCATACAAACGTAAACCAGGAGGTAATCCAGCTGATGAAGTCCCTTTCGCACCAAAACTATTGGGTGTACGCGGCTTTTTAAAAAAGAAAAGATTAAAAGAGGGATGGTGAGGACATTGCCGTCCTCCTACAGCGCACAGCGGAGGTCAGGCTACCCAGGAGATGGGTGGTGCCGTGGCGGTGCGAGTGGTGATGCAGCTTCATAGTACATGCAGCCGGAGAGGGAGCAGAGTTCATCTGTCAATCAAGACGTTCCTCTCCAGGATATCAACAAACAGTGCAAAGGTACCAAACTCAACACAAATGCAAATTTTCCACAATGAAAGCCAGACACAGATGTACAGTCTGGATCCAAACTAGAAAACAACATACAATTCCTTAAATTTCATTAAGTATTACTATTCTGTCATTTTCGTCATTGGATGTTGAGGAGAAAAAAACTAGAAGTGTTTTATTGAAGCTCCAGGGTTATTCTGTAAAAGGCTGTTTAATTAGCATGGTATAGCCACAACAACAACTGGAGGTTAAATAATTCATTTTATTTATTCTTGGCTGCACATCTAAGAAAGAGACGTATTTCTTGTGTAGGAGTCTGCGTTTTGATAGCTACATATAGAACACAGCAGTTATCGGTCACTCCATCTTCTAATGGCCCATCATAAACCATATAGGATCGTCATTGAACTGAAACACAAAGAAGAAGAGGGGCATGTCCATCTTGTCCAATTGCAACCCAATGCCTATCAAATCAACTATGCTTAAATGTCTAACAAGGCACAATAATACATGATTGCACAAACATTTGTAAACCAATGGAGTCTTTTGCTCATTAGGCTGGTTTAATGGAATCTAAATAAAATGCCCACTGATTTAAACCTCCCATTACCTGGCTAAGCTGTCAATCGTTTATGCGATTAAATATAGACTTAAATTTCCATCCCGTCCCATTAATTCTCTGTGCAGGCACAAGAGGGGCTAATGACGTTATCCTTCCTAATTAACCTGTATAGGCACGGGGCTTAGTTCATTCTTCATCCGAGCGTTCATTATTATCGTTACAATCATTGTAGGGCTAACTTATGACGTTGGCTATTCTATCACCATTAATCGGAATTCACTTTTTTTCCCCATCTTTGGTCCTTTGGGGTCATATTTAATTATCAATAAACTGATGGGAATTCTAGAAAAGCTGCCGAGGTTCAGTTGTGGCCGTGACTGAAACCCCATGAGTTCTTACTCCAGGAATATGATTTGACTACTTATGACACGAGGGGACGTTTCTGATTGTGCTGCATTTAGCGCCCTGCGAAGTGCACAGATTGCATGCTGCCAGACTCTGCTTACAGTTTCCTGTCAGCTTACCCACCGAATGTCAGCCTCAACCTATTAGCACAGCAGACTTGGAGGAGATCAATAGCCCTGGTTGGGCCATGTGTCATTAGTTAACCGGATATTGATGAGGGTATTGACACACGCCTAATTAATCTCGGGCCCAGTGCAAGCTTTCATGTGTTTCCTTAATTATACACTTCATCTTAGTCCTTTTAAAACCAGCTGGCAGCCGTCTCCTGTTTGAGTGAGAGTTAGACTCGTATTTATATTTAATATCTTGCTTTTTCTTCTCTGTGCATTTTCTTGCTCATAACAGTGGTGATTAACCTGCATCTTTTTTGTGTCGTGGCTGTATGAATATGCTATTTTGGGTGACTTCAACTCTGTGTGCACCTGCATGTGCATGCATGTCTGTGTGTGTATGTGTCTGTGTGTGTGTGGGTGATCAATAGAGCTCTGCATGAGGGTGTGGAGGGGAGAGCACCTGAAGGTGACCCTGACTACTGGCAACACCACAGGGCTCCAATAAGCTGCTCCTCAGCTGCCGTTCTGCGAACCACAAATCTCTAACTTTTAGCCTGCTGCTGTTGGTTTGATTATTGTTTATAGATACAGCCGAGAATTAAAATCTGGCCTGCAGGCAGCATAATTATTTACAGCTGAAAACTCATATCATTACCAGCATGCTCCTAATTGCCAGAAGTAATATCAATGTTAGTTGATTAAGTGCATTTTTTTTCATCTTCACTCTCCATATTGTGCTGAGATTGTTTTCTCTCAGCATTCGGGGTGACATTTTATCTCAATACAGCTGTTATTCAGGCTCGACTTCTTACTTTTACTGCACATTCTGATATGCAACACTGCGGCTTCTTTAGAGCTCATTGATCAATAGCGCCAATTTTTTAGGGAGATTTAGTGTTCATTGCTCAAAAATAGATAAAAGAAAAATAAAAAATAAATACATACTGTAGATAAACTGTCTCTGTGAAGATTTTAAATAGATATGGGTGGAAGGAATGGGAGTGCGTCATGGTGACTGTGAGTTAAAATGAAATTCAAATGAAACAAAGAAATTAGGTTTGCTTATTTGTTTGTTTGTTTTGGCCCTCCTACTAAAATATATGTAAAGCAGCATGATGAGAGGACTTCAAAGTAGATGCCGAAACCTTAAAGGCTAGTTGACTATTCAAAGGAGTACAAACATTTACAGGACAAATGAAGAGGAGCCAAAAAGCATCAGTCATGTGATCAAAGGTTCAACGGTCTCTTTTCAAACCTGTGTGTCCGGTTCCCCCGACAGCAAAAGTCAAATCTGCACGCTAAATCTGCTTTTCCTGTTCATGAAACACTTATATAACATAATGTGTGGGCTGTGTGTTTGTCATGGTTATGACATGTTAGCATAAGGTTTCAGTGGAACTTGGGACCTCATTTAGTTTTGGCTCTCCATGATGATATTTTTGTAATTGGTGGCTTTTTTTGCTCTGACAGCAGAGTTGGTACAGTCTCTTAAGAGTGGAGCTGAGTGGCAGTCAGAGTCTTTTAAATGAAGCCTATACCTTGGTAAACGATACAGCGAAAGCAGTCTGTGAAGGAGCCGCCGGTGGGGAGGGGGATGTCCCGTCTATAAGGCTGTTAATCAGCGGTGTCCGTCTCAGGCTTCTGGAGTTAAAATTGTGCAGGAAAGTGGAAGAATTATTAAAAGGGCAACACAAATAGTGATTAAAAGCAGGCCTAGGGTCATCATTAGGGTATGAGAAATTGAGAGCGAAGGAGGGGGGGGGGACATTTGAAAAACGTCTTGCTGGTCAGCAAGACGCATCTCGCACTCCTCTAAGACGCGGGTCTCTGACGCGCCTCGATCTTTGATGAGAAGGACGCCTGTCAGCTCGCGCTCGAAACGCTTGAAGACATCTGGCAATTGTCCGAATCAAACTTTCTGCTGTAGAATACGTTTTCTCCCTTTCTTCGCCAGTGGAACACAACACTCGGGGAGGTTCTGGGGATCTCTGCGAGAGACGAAGACGCCACAGGCAGTAGTGAGTCACTATGGGATCTACCATGAGCCAGTGATGCATTTTCATGACTCACACCATGTGATTCATGGACTCCATCTTGTTAGGTTGGTTTCAGCCACGAAAAAATTCTAAATCTAAAGTTAACTAGAGATGTGTAGATTTGTTTGAACAGTGCTTACAGTATGTGTACTTTTCTGGAATATGCAAAATGTATGCAAATGCAGCAACTGTTGTGTAAGATTTTCCATTCAAATGGGAAAAAGCAGCTTGCTGCCAGGTCAAGAAACCCGGACTACCATGGAAATAAAGGTTTGATGAAACAAACCGGAATGTATAGCAAAGAAAACCTGTTGTCTCACTACTGTAAACATGATTGAATTATGACTTCATGATGTAATCGAGAACTTTCCCACAAAAAAATCAGCTCCCCGATATTATGGTGAATATATTCAGAGGCGCCCTCATGAAAAAACTCTTCTCAAAAGTCATTTTGACAGTAGAAGAGAATTTGAAAGGTGTATTTTTTAATTTAAGATCAAATATGCTCAAACGTGAGCTTGCTCGTGTTTCCGCTAATACTAAATTTTCTATTGAGGTCATTTGGATGAAAATAAATTAAATGGAAAACAGAGCAGGTAGTTTTCTGCAAAAACACTCAAAAGGAGTAACTGCAAGTGGGAAGACAGCAATTATACTGATCCACAGGGCAAATTTAGCTGATGCTGTATGCTAAGCTACATGCTATAGCTACCTTCACATCCTCCAGAGAGGACACACACTAAGACACCAGTTGACATGCTGGAGGCCATTTGCAGGCTCTCAGATGAATTAAGGATTAAAGAGGCTCTGCTGGCCAGGTGCAGGGTCGGGTCTTTTAACCCTAAAGACCCGGCTCGCTCTGTAGTGCCCGAGTTACAGTCTTTGTATGAAAGGTGCTATGTAAAGAAAAAAAAGTAAGGGAACATAGACTGACCATTCACTGCCATGCAGAATAAGGCAGTGCTAATAAAACATCAATATCCTGCTAATACAAATGAAAATTATTCATGTTTTAAGTGCCTAATGAGATTCTCAGCATTCATTTCTGTTCCTTTCAGTTGAACTTATTCATATTCACCCTTAGCAAGTAATCAAAGCTGTATAATGTATTTATTTCCCAATATTGAACTATCAACAGATCAAAAGTCATTCTTCCTGCATACGGTGGTTTTTTTTGTGTGTGTGTTTTAGCGATTGATTGATTTAGTAAGTCAAAAGGACACAGGGTGTTCCGTAGTGAGCAAGAATATAAGAGACCAGGAAGTAGTTTGTCTGGAATGGACTGTTGGAACAGTAGCCGCCGTCCGAAAAATGAGATCAACCCCTGATCCCTGCGATTACTCACTAACTCACGAGTGTGTCTAAAGATCCAGGAAAATGTTTGAAATGTAAATGTCGTCAATGGCCAACTGTGGGTTTGTCTTCAACGGACACACACCATTGCTCTTTAAGGTGGCTCACTGGACTGGTCATAAGCTGCTTGTCCTCTAACTTGGCCTTTTAAGTTATTTAAAGGGCATTAACGTTCAATCTGTGAGTTTAGGGTAATCTCTTTTGATCTTTTAATGATCCATTTTCTACAGTTAATCATTCAACACTGAGTTTACTACTGTGTGTGCACTGACAATGAGGGACACATTCAGAAGTAGAAGTTGACTGAGGTAAAAGGCTCGACTTCCCTTTTGCTCTCTTTAACTTTGTGAATGTTTGGGGAATGTCTGAAAAGCAAAGTTCTAACCAACCAGAAGAGTAAAATATGAATGGCAAAATGTGAACATTTCAAATACCAATGCACACTTTGGAGTTTTAACTGCTCCAAACCTCGTTTGCAAGCTTGTTTTATTTTTAAGGGGGAAATAAATATCATTGTTTCCCATTTACAATGTTCACAGTGTGGAAAAATGAATTTGTGCTTTGTGCAGTTGATGTGGACAGTCAATGTCAATGGTTTACAATGGTTTTAAATCAAATTAATGCATGTTTGAGGCTTAAATGAGTTTCTAAAGTCAATATAAGTGTGTTTACTGTGAGATTAAGAACATTACCTGCTGGTGTGTAGAAGTAGTTTAACCAGATGTGTGGATTAAAGTCAATACCCACCAAGAAATGTTCAGGTTTAGATCTACACACGGACATCACAAATGTCGATCTGCCACGCAAATATTCCATTCTGAAAGATCCATTTGATCAAGTTGTGTGATGTTAGTAATAATTTGATGTTGAATCAATTAAAACTCTCCAGCAGAATGATTACATCAGCTCCAAAATGTGATTCCGTTTGTCCTTGCTGAGCCTCAACGCATTAATCGAAACCCATTTATAACAAGACGCACGGGGTTCCCTTCGCTTCTTTGACTTTGGATGACCAGGAATAAGTTGACTGCTGTGCCTCAATGTTTTAGTCATCGCTGTCTGTCGCTCTGCCTCTGCAAGACAAAAAGAGACTGGAGTGGAAGCTGAGGGGCAATCACAGCTGCGTTGTCACATGAGTGACTGTTAGATGTGGGCCTGTGTGGTGTAAGAGCTGAATATCTCTGGCACGCACCCTTCTAAAGACAGGAGCAAAGCATCCTCTATTGTGTAAAAGTCATATATCCCTCGCAGGCAGCAAAACATGAAAGAAGTTGAGCCATGAACATATTATGAAACAAGATTGGAAAGTGGCAAATTGGTAATTAGCCTCTACATTGCAAATGAGTATTACAGTCTTGCTTATGACTTGCCTCTCAGCTCCCCAAAGCCTCTTCTATTAATTTAGCTCTGAGGGGCCATCCATAAACAGACTGAATAAGCTGTTAGCCTTAAAGACGAGTGCAAATGAAGGCATGGCGAAGTACGCTGAAGGTAAAAGAGAAAAACAAACATCCAATCTTCATTTAATGGAATGAAACGAAGGTGGGTAAAAAGCCTTCTCTTGCATCACGTTAGCATGGTTAGCAGCGTGACATGGCTTGACACTTTTGAAATTTAACAAAAACTATAAAGGGAAAAAAAATCAAATGCAAAGAGTGTTTTCTTCACTAGGACATAAAACACAACAAAGAAAACTAAGCTTTGGCACTGGCGAAGGGAAAATGTAAAGACTCATCTGGAATTGAGAAGCTGATATTCGTTCTCTAGGATTGCTGACAGCAATGCGTGTAAAAAGATCAGCAGAAATAGCCACAAATATGTTCTTAGTCTCATTTTAAAAAAATAAAAATAAAAGCATAGATAATAAATAAAATCTTTACCAATTCTATGTATTAATGTATTAAAGTACAATATGTTCAACATACAATCAAAACTTTCACTAACTAAATGATCACCACAATGATATGATTGATATGATGATATATATAGACACACACACACACATATGTATGTATGTATGTATGTGTGTATGTATGTATGTATGTATGTATGTATGGCTCCATCACAATATGCTGATGACAGTCAGTTATTCTCAAATACTCAGCAGAGAGACAAAGTGTTCTTTGGTGATTTGGTTCCTCACTTTTGAAATTCTTTCTCCCTCATGAGGTCATTTTCCTTCAGAATTGATTCAGACCTCTGGCTGTCTCGCATAATAACGAGGTATGGCCCATCATTATCAAATGAAAAGGAAGTTAGATAGAAACTTCCAAATTAATTTACAGCAGAACACACCTTACAGGTAACTTACTCGAGTTTGATGTAATTACTCCACAGACCACAAATGGCTGCCATTGAAGAAAGGCCTACAGCATACAGGGATAACAAATGGCATTATAATGAAGGCGGTGAAAGTCTTAGCTATTCTGATTGATGGTTGGGAGAGAAATATCGGCCTCTTTAGCATGAGCATTTCTTGCAAATACACCTCAGCAACACTAGTATTACTGTCGCAATGTGCCAGTCCTCCCCTAAGCATTGTGCTCATATTCAGATTAGCCAGCCATTAGCTGCAAGTGGTCTTTACCCCCAAATTTAGTCATTTCACAAATTAGCCAATTTTCAACATTTGAAGTTAGCCAGTGGCAAGGGTCAAAAGGTCATCTGTCGTAAATACGAGGTGCAAACCTGCGGTTAAAGGGATTAATAAGGGCTCATTCAAAAGTGCTTAAATGGAGCTCGCAGCATGTTCATCTGAAGGGAGGACTGATATTCCGCATTTCGATTATTTCTCTTTGACCAAGCCGTGCACTGCTCTGACCTTAGCTGAGGATGGCTGAGGTCAGAGCGCGGAAGGTTTTAAAGCCATCTCACTTTCTGCTCCATCCTACATCACGTCCTACATGGCCAGCAGTGGTGCAAAGCCTAATGTTCTGCACTCTGCACCAGAGGGGGGAGAAAGGCTTGTCAGCCTTACAAAACAGACTGGAAATAGAAAGAGGGAAAAAGCAAAGCGAGCACACTCTCCCATCCCTGCCCTTCCACTCCATCGAATAAGCACCAGAGCAGACGGACATATGGGTGACGCTACATTCTTTAAAGAGAGTGAAGTAGATTCCTGACCCTCGCTCCCAGCCCGTCACTCACAAATTGCACGTTAGAATGTCAGACCTCTTCTTTATCAGACAAGTCCACCGTCTGCCAACTCATGGGGCACTGACGTGAAGAGGCTAGCAGAATGTTAAACCTCTCATCTGTGAATGCATACATGCGTGTGTGCCTTTACTTATGCTTGCTAGCTGTCCTATTAGCAGCGAGCTTTTTTTACATGGCAGCAGACAGTCAGACGCACAGGCCCAAAAAAATCAATACAGCGTTGCCTGGACCTGACCCACATATTCAGTAGTAAGGCCAATGGCTGCGTTTCAGAGCCAATGTGTGTGCAGAGAAGTTTGTGAACACATTTGTTTGGTTGTGACAACCTACGTGTTCCTATACATTCATGTGTAAGAGGCTGGGTGTGTGTGGAGAAGAGGACGACATGTGAAAATACTTGTGCATTCATTAAAGCATGTGCATGCTTGTGTGTCTGTGTGCATGTGTGTGTGTGTCTAAGTGGGTGTTGAGTTAACACAAGCCCTTCCTGCTGCCTGACTTCACTGTCACTGATTGTAAGTGACGCAGAGCTAATAAAAGAGCAAAGCTGACTGTCAGCTGTGATTAGGCTGGCTACACACACAAGACAAAGAGAGGCCACAGCACAGTGGCATTAGCCATGGTCATTAAACCACTTGAGTCGAGGAGATTTCCAGCCTCTCCTGGTAGATTTACCAAAAGGCAGCATATTTGCAAAACAACTCCCGAACCACATTTTACAAATATTCATATTTCTTGACTTTATGAACTCGTTCCACAAGTCCCAACATGTCCAATGAAGTAGAACCATATCAGTCCTAATCTACCTTGTTTGACTGTTTTCAACTTAGCTTGGGTCATTAACTTTTCCAAATATCTCATTTAAATTACTTCAAGCCCTCTTTGCTATAGTATTTTTATGTATATGGCAGGGTTGTGTTGTAGCTATAGCTTAACTGTAGCATTGGTTCGACTTGACGGTGGTATGGAACTGACTCTTCTCTCAGGGTGGGTGTCTCTCTTTCCTGGCTCTCCCTCAAGTTTCTTCTTTTTTCCCCAGAAAGGGTTTTTAAAGCTTTGAGGGTCTCAGGACAGAAGGTATCACAACTGTGCAGCTCATAAAGCTCTGAGGCGAATTAGCTTAGTGCTTCTGTGCTCAAAAGAAATTTGTTTTGATTTTTTTAATTAAAAGTGTACATGTTCATCCATCTGTCCATCCATCCATCCATCCATCCATCCAGCTTTTCATTCATTCTTGTTAGCACTGAGTAGCAAAGTCTGTTCATTTTCCTTCTCTTATTGCATCTAAACATTAATTTAGATAAACTGCAACTTGTAAAAAGAGCCTGGATCCCTGTAATGTTTCTAGATTAAGAAAATATGAGAGTGATCTCTGTAGTTAAAGAAATAAACATCTGTAAATCATGAGCGTGGCCATTAGAATTGAGATGATACGTGTGACCGAGAATTGCAAAGAAGCTGCAGCCAACTTACAGAAGACGCCTGGCACATCAGCACTCAGTGACACATTTATGAGCAGAGCTAACGGCTAACAGTGGCCTCCAGGATGAAATGGAAGCTTAAAGTGGAATTTGTTGATGATATTGCAGCCCGCAATGTAGAAGCACAGTTTAAGCTAACAGGGTCTATGGGGAAAGCAGGAAGAAAAAAAGGTTTTTGCTTAGATATGCTTAGAAAGTGGCGGCTTGCTTTCTACCAAAGATCAGAATCAGGCGCTGCAGATGTTTATGCCCTGTCCTGCTTTCAAGTTATGAACTTCATAGCATTCTTTTCCAGCTTTAACCATATTATTTATGCCCAGTGATGCACGGGAATATGTCACAGGATGGTTAAATAATCATGAAGCAAAAAACAGCATAGATGTCAAATCAGGGATGCTAATTATTTCCTAGCTGGTTAAAACCAAATCCAGTTTTCGGTATTGGTAATTTGAATGTTTCCTTCACGTCAACCCAAATTATTACTTGGCATCATAAAAGTCAACTGTAACACTGAGAACATTGGAGGGTTTAATTGCTGCCTTTCCTTGAAGTAAAAGGTAAAACACTGAATGGATGAATGCACAGATGGACAGAAGGACGTAAACAGGGTTATCAGGTGACCTAAAGGTTCTAGAGGCTCCCGTCAATGGTGGAAGGTGCCGCTGAAGTAGATGTGTTTTTAATTATGCTTTCCTTTTTACACGTACTTTGGCTCATGAATAGTTCTTCCTACTGCAGTATTTTGATATACAATGCATCCTCTCAAATATACATAAAAGCTGTGAGAATAGAAATTGAGAGAGAAGTCACTTTCTTCTTGCCCTTGAGGCGATTTAGCCCAAATAAAATGACGGTATTGAACTTGAGCACTAAAATTTTCATTCTGACATTCTGTCATTTATACATTCTCATATAGATCTGAAATTTCTGCCTTGCTTTGATTAAAAATGAAGTGATAGCACAAAAGAACTCCTGCCTAAGAACATTAAATCATTTTGTGACATATGAAAGGAGTGAATGATTCATTTTTTTTGTGAGATTCAGATTTTGCTTTTCTTATTTCGCCGCAGAAGACACGAGTTCATGAATTCGGCAGTTTCTCGGAGCCTTGGATGCATACATGCAGAGGCATGAGGACACGGTGTTTCACACTCCAAACACACTAGTAAATGTACCCAAACACACGCTAAATGACTCAGCAGTGCAGGGGGACGGGAGCCAGGGCCAGTTCTTCCATCTTGTGGCCAAGAGAGCGAAGTTTATACCCTGAGTGACACCCAACAGCTCAGGGTTTGTGTCTTGTGTCTTGCTCTCCACTATTTACGTGCATTCGGCTTCGTCATCTGTTGTTTTGGCATCGGTGTTTTGTAGGAGAGGACCATTAACCTGCACAAACGTCAGGGGCGGGGCTAGATATCCCGCTCTACTTACCTTCTGCGGGTCAACCTAACTTGGAAAAATGAGCAGAAGTCTTGAGTAATCAGAAAATTGATGAGAGGGGCATCATGAATACATGAGGGGAGGTGTAAACACGATACTAACAGTGTAAACATGATACTAATTTGCTCTGTGGCTTTTAATGAACAGCGTGCGGCAGCTTCCATCCATGCACAGATCGGTGGGATTCAGCGTAGCTTCCAGCAACAGCGAGGGTACGACGGCGAGAGTAACTGCCAACGGATGAGGGAATATCTCTGTGAGCCATCAGCCATAACTGACATTACTAGTTCCCAGTGACTCCGATTAACTGTTGTCACCGGCTTTGTGGAGATGAAGGCATTCAACGCGGTGGAGAAAGCAACCATGAAAGGCCATCTAATTTTTGGATTAAAGGGGAAAAAATTCCTACGAAGGCATCAACGCGGAAATCTCCCGCTGCGCCCTTTGTCAGTGGATAGCAACAGAATCTTAACATTAACAAGAGATTAACAAGATTAATTTACTTTAATGTACAAAACAGGCCATTGTTGAGATCTAAACACTTAATGTTTCATTTCTTTGTTCTTATACTTTAAAACTCAACCTTCTGTTTAATGAGAAAATGAGAGTCGACGTTAGTCTGGACAGATTTCGAGAAAAAGCAAATACATAGATATGATAGACACTAGAATGCAGGTTTGCGGTCTCAGAGCTCTAAACATTTACAAGAGGTTCATTCTGAGCGGCTCCATCTACTCAGCTAATCAATACAATTAACTTTCCTCCTTCGCCACGATTAAAAGAATATTTTTATTTCCTGTCTGACGCGCAGTGCTAAGATGTTCAAATGACGCTGGAGCATCTGGGGAACAAGTGAAGACGTCATCCCTGCAAACAAATACAGGCATGTTACCTTCTGCAGCTCCCAGATCAGATATTTGGGGCAAAGTGTTGGCAGCTTCCTTCTGGCTGTCTCAGGGGAGTTGTGTTTCGCTTCATCTTCACTGGGAGATAAATGAAAAACCTTTTGACTTTCCCTTCAAGGAGAGCGTGCATGGAGGAGAAACTTTGAGCTATGCCAAAGAAAAACGGGGGGTGGGGGCACGTTAATAAAACAATTTCTTGTCATTATAACTCAGTTTGGGGTTCTATTTTTATGTTGCACTGAGGAACCTGTTGTTTTAGTTGAAATTGATTTGACACAGCAGCCTTTGCCAGAGAGGTAGATTGTTGCATTTTCCCGCCATTACTCAATGTCACTTTTTCATGACATCCCATAATGAAATGTATATTTGCCTGTTAAGACACAATAGCAGTTGCTTATTTACATCAATATTTTCAATGTGAGGTGTAGCTTTTATGTTGCTGTTGTAACGTAGCGGTCAAAAGCCCCCTAAAAGTCTCTGGGGGTTGGATTCTTGCTGCATGATCATTTGCTCTTTATTTGAACTTCTTGTTGGTGTTTCATCAGCAGCTGCGCGGTCACACGACAGACTCTCCGTTATTGATCGGTCTTCATAGCTGCCTCCTTGCCGCTCATCTTTGCCTTCGTCTGTCCATCTTGCTGTCAACGCAGCAGCTGACGTCAAACAATTCCCCATCTAGGAAGGGGAATTGTTTGGGTTTTAGCGCCAGTTGGGTGCACTCTGACGGGGCTTCGGCAGAGAGGGGCCGGCTGATGCACCTCAGGGTTACAGTGTCGCTCCCATGTTTGAAGCATTACTAACTGAACATAAGATGATGATGCATCGGTGTTTGGTGTTTAAATACATCCTGTGAGTTTTCCAGTGTACTGCTAGTGTTTGATCACGTATTCTGTTTACTTTTATTTGACAGAGCAAATGTACTTTTTTGCAGGATACAAAGAAATCTTGCATTCTCTGCATACAAATTTCTTTCTGTACGTTTAACTAAATATAAATATGAATCATCAGCTGCGTTGTTATCAGGTGTAGAAGACTGAGAACTGTAACACTGCACTAATGGAAACTCAACTCATTACTGCTGCGTTAATTAATTTATTAAGGAGATATGTATAGATTCTCTCGTGGTGGGTTAGCTTAGCAAGAAACATCACTGTATATATTGTGTATATTGCCTTTTTGTGCAATTTGGAAATATTAGTGAAGTTAGATATTATAGACTGGATGTTGGATGGTTGGGACGTGCCGTATATGTCACTACTTTGTTAAAAGTTTCCCTTAAATCAACCTTGTAAACCCAGGGCCTGACCCCCAAACAGTGGGAAGGAAAACCCTTACGGAGCCCTCCTGCTGAGGACTGAGAAGAGGAGATTTGCCAAGGGGGAAAGACAGAAAGAAAAGAGGAAGATACATACATAACACATGCACATGCAGCATGCATATGCAATGGTTATGCTGAAGATACAAATCTAAAGGTGACGGGCTCACAGAGAATGGAGGTCAGCGTGCAGCTACAGAGTCAATGACAAAACAAGGAAAGAAAAGGCAGAGTTGCCCCAGTGTGTTTGCTTGCGTGTGTTCATGGGGAGCACAAGTTGATGAAAAAAAAGAAGGCGCGGTGACTTAAACCTGCTTGTTACCACATGCTGGATTCACAGATGGGAAGGTGCTGGGTCCTGTCTGAGTGTCTTTATGGCTTCTGACATTTGGGGTTAAATCAGTCAAAACACTGTCATTCCAACTTAGATTTTCATGAGCACCTTTGCACATTCCCATTAGTGTGAACGGCATGCACTGGAAAAGGGAAAAATACTTTTTTTTTTTAACAGTTCTCATGCGTCACTTCAGGTGTCAGTCATCAGACTTCTTCCTGTTTTGATTCAAATCTTTCCAGCGTTAATGAACGCTGGTTAGCCATCTCATCTACTTCCATGTAGCCTTGAATCGAGGTGAACGGCGCAGCACAACAATGAGAATGGAAAAACAAAGCCTCCCTCGCACCGTCATTACTATCATGAGGAAAGCTTGACCACTCCTTTTCCTCACTGCATAAGGCTGTAATTATTTTAATGAGTGAAGGCCACCTCCATCATTTCCATCAAAGTGTCCCTAACTGCATGCTGAGAGGGTAAAAAAACAAACTTTAGACTTGCTCAAGTGGAGGTGTACATTCAACTTACGGCAGAGGGAAAACAGCATTAAAAAAGCTCAATGTTCCCCAGTAATCCAATCTCATCACAACAGTCCCTAAATCTTTGTCAAGAAAATGCAATTGTTATAATGTGTTTATTGAAACTTGGGCAAGGTTTTATTTAATCACACTGCACTCTAACAGCACTGGCGGTAGATGAGAAAAACACCCAATCTTTCATCACACCATCATCCTTGGGAAATCCAATTTGTTACTGTTCCTCTCGCGCCACACATGTGATTGTTACATGGTACAGCCGGGAACATGGAGTAACGTGCGTGCATGTGTTGTTTCGGATCTTGTATTGTGTGTCAGAGGAGTTTCATTTTTCTGCTGAGTATTAGAGTAATTCAATGTGCTGGGAAGTGTGAGTGTTTCTTGAAAGGGGAACATGGGTGAGGAACCATTGGTGGAAAATGAGCCTGAATTAAGAGCCCAAATACACACTCGTCATCGGTGATTACATGTGAGCCCTGCTTACTCAGCTGTCATTGGGAGACTCCTTTAACAAAATTGTGCATTTTCAATTTAAATAGTATTTACATGTATTTGTTTATGAGACTATTTCAGTGGATGGTAGATCCTTCATCCTGAATGCATAGTCCCTTTGGGAATGTGGCATGAGGGATGACTGAGAAAAGGTCCAACTATGCCACAGTGCACATTAGAAAAAATGGTGTGTTTGGTTTTTTAATGAGGGCTTTATGAGGATAAACCCCTTGAGGTGAACCATCTCATTTTTGAAGGGTTTCTAAACCCAACTTGCCCTCATAAGAGCAGCTCGATGACAGAGAAGGACACCAGCTCAACTGTAGCTTGGGATCAAACCCACAGGCGGAAGTGCTACGAGTTATTTCAAACATGGGGTCATATCTTTTTCTATGTGTAAACACGCTGGTGCTGTTTCTGCATGCAGATGGACAGGAGGGCTGAGTGTGAGGATATAATGAGGTGATTAGTGAATTCTTAACTAGCATAAGAACAAATATTTTGCTGATCTGCGCATCTCTATGTGACTATGGGCCATCAAGCCTCCCTAGCTAACCATAAAGATGAGAGGTCAACCAATTTCACGTGGTGGGTTTTAACTACGAGAGGCCCCGATACAGCTATGTTTTAAACTAATAACGCAGAAGAAGCAGCCTAAGAGAAACCAAATTTTCCTGAAGGTTCATTGGTCTTTATGAGGTGGACCACAGTGCGCTGAAGCATTCAGGGGCAGTTGGCAGCTCTGTTCATCAGGATGCAAATAGCTGACCTTTCTGACCTGACAGTGTTTGAAGGATGTTTCTGCACCAGCACAAACACTAATAAAAAGATCCACATTTTATCTTGTTTACTGGGGTTTTAGGAAGGGGTTGTTTGGTGACTGGTTGGATGGTTCAGAGCTGTTTTCTTTGAATGGTGTCTTTTGCATGGTTGGGTGCATGCAGGAAGAAGGCGCTTTAGATTTTTTTGGAAGGTTGGACCCTCTGGACTCAGCCAGCTGGAGATCTCAGCTTCATTATGCAGCTCCTGTCTCCTCCTCTTCCCTCTTCTGTATTGACACACCCCCCTTTCCTTTCCCTGGCATCTACACCTATCCATTCACCTTCTCTCTCCTTATCACCTTGTTTACACTTCCATCTCGTGCTGTCAGAAGCCTTCTAAATTTACCTGCATCTTAGAACTCGCATTTCAACAGAGCAACTTTTTTTTTTTTAAAGATATTAAATATGGCAATCATTGACAGAACTGAAAAATTCCCCGATCAGTCCTCACAACTATAGCTATTAACAACCACCTGCTCTGCTTTCTCTTAAACTCTTTCGATCCCCCCCAATCACCTCACCCCCCCCCCCCCCCCCCCGTCACCCATCGCATCTCAGTCCACTCTGCTTCTCCTCTCTGCCTACCTTTTAGATATTTAGCTCCAGGTGAAACAGTGGGCCGACCCCGATGTTGCACCTGTCTGCAAAGCTTTGTCCCTCTCCTGATAATTGCACTTATGTAAATGTGTGTGTGTGTGTGTGTGTATGTGTGTGTATTTCTCTGCTTTTTATCTGTTGCCTATGGTGCAACACAAACCTGCTCCCAACTGACCCCCCCTCACACACATACACACACGAACACACACACGCTTGTAGCCCTGCAGTGATCTTGTTAGCAGGTGTGTACAGTTTATCTCAACATTAGCCACGTTAGCCTAGCTGCCATGCCCCCCAGTGGGTTCCAGTCTCAATAGGAGCCAACAGTTTCTTTTCATTTGAGGAATGAAGAGAGGGTCCATGTTGCACATGCATACATACACACCCACACACGTTTCGGGGACCTGAGGGAGGGCCTTTAACTGAGCCACCAGCCAGGGGAGCTGGACCAATTACATTGTTAGGATAAATGTAGCATATGCATGGATTGTGGTACTTAACAGACGGCAGGAAAAAGTAAAACCCCTCCTCTTTCTCTCGTCCCTTTGCTCCTCTTTGCTTTGCCTGAGCTTTTTTAAATGGAGGGGAATTTAAAAACAGATTTATGGGTCAGTTAAATATAGTAGGCATAACTGATTCCCCAACCAACTACTCCTACTCTGTTAACTCCCTCCATCCATCCCTTCATTGTATCAACACCTCCCATCTATCCTCCCCAGTTTTTTGTCTCCTCTTTCCTCCCTTTGGTCTTTTATAAAATGATATATCTGTTAAAAAGATGGAACAGTTCCCCCAGTGGAACGCTCAAACACAAATTGACAACCCAGGCCTTGTAGTTTAATAGGCACACTGTATCTCAATCCTCCCCTCCCCTTTCCATCCTTTCATTTATATCGCTCTCCCTCTTGCCTTCCTCTCTCCTATCTCCTTTGCTTTATTCTCCTGACCAATCAGGACTTATTAAATGAAGCCTTAACTAAATCTGAGCTAATGAATTATTCTAACACCTACGATGTGATGGTTGTAATTAATAGGCCACGAACATACACCTTCACACCAGGTTTCCTAAATGAACATCTCTGGCGGGCCTAATGTCTCTTCCGTTTCCACCACTTCGGCTCTTCACCCCGGAATGCATCGCAGGATAGAAATCTGGGTCTGATCTTCATTTTTCTCCTCTTAGGACAGAGAAAAAATACCCATGAGTATATTTTATTATGCTTTTAATAAAATTGAGCGTGCACTTAATTTAGGGTTTGAATCAATTTCTCACTGAGTACGTCTGAATGCTAAAGGCACATTTTTGTGAGAGTGTGTGTGTGTGTGTGTGTGTGTGTGTGTGTGTGTATGTGTGTGTTTACATTTGACGATCAAATAACGTTTGACTTAGAAGCAAAGCGATCCTTTGCCTTTATCTTTTCTATTTTGATTAGAATTTTTAGCAATAAAAATCTTAGGGAGGTTTTGGGGAGGTAGATAAGTAAGAATGTCTTTACCTCACCACACTGAGAGTTGTAAATGCAACGGTTAGCAGGTTTTCGGCAGTGTGCATGGAGGTGCGAATCACGCTCCTTACCAAATGCTAGCCCCCAGCACCACAACACACACGCACACAATTTTTTATACACACACACAGGCACACACTGCCTGCTGCAGCTTTTTTTCTGCTAATCCACAGCAGCAGCAGCACAATCTACCCTGGGTTGTGCTGCAGCCGTTCCAAACAGGCCACAGCTTTGCTTGCCTCTCCAGCTACATGCTGTTGCCGGCCGTGTTTGATTTCTGTTTCAGCCGCAAAGACACCGATCAGCACTGTTCAAAGATCTTGTACGATGAAAGCAGATCATTTGACCAAAAAAAGGGAAAAAGACGATGTCGGTGCTAGTTCACACGCTTCGGCCAAGCCTTTCATCCTGAAGCCAATGCGTATGGGGCAAACAGTCAGTGCGCTTTGATTTTCTAACCACTTAAGACGATTCAGTCATGGTTAATCCAGTTTCTCAGACGGGTTTCCCTCCGAGCGGGTAATTATGGCTGAAAAAAGTGTATACAACTACTGCTGTAGTTGTTGTTACTGATCCAACATTGGGTGTTGTAGCTACACGTGTTAATACACAGGTAACACATAGATGCTAACGCACAGTTAATATAAAGCTTTTATATTCCCCATCTTGCTGTTCAGTCATCATGATTTTTCTGGTTTGATTCAGCATCTGCCTGAATTTGCACATTCGCAACGAATCGATGAAATAATGAAAACATTATATTTGACATGTTACAACAAAGTCTGCGCTTTTGATATTTCCAATGAGCAGTAGGCCTGCTGGATCTCTCAGGTATGCTGATTGCACAGTGATATTAGGGGTATTGGCTTGACCCGTGTAGACCCTCAGCTGCTCTGTATGCCCTGAGCATGCAGCCAGAAAGTAGCCCAGCCCTGATGAGAATCCCTATAATTGGACCAAACCTGCACACATGGCCTGGAGCTTCCCCACTCTACATCACCAATGAGACTTACTCCCAGTCAGAGGAAGCAAAGCAGACGAAGACAGCTGACCTGACTGAAGATGCAGCTGCGAAGGATACTCAGCAAAAAGATGGGATTTGGCTTTATCTGCTTCTGGCTAATGGCTGGAAATGAAGATGTTCATCTCACATCCAGATGTTTGTTTTTTAATGCAGATGATGTGCAGCCCTCAGATTCTTGGTTGCAGTTTTCTTCACCTGTTTATGTCAAATTGAAATCTTTTCAACAGCTTTCTCGTATCCATCTCGCTCCGTGTGCTGCTCCATCTCATTATTGTCACTGGGCGTATGCTTGTGTGTCTGGTTCACAACTGCACGTGGGCTCGCTATCTCCCAGCCACACTTCTGGGGCTGGCAGGAGGACAGAACATCCTGAGGGCCTTAACTTTCTCCAGCTCCCCATTCCCCCCCTCCTCATTTCCTTTCTCTGTCTGTTAGCCTTCCAAGAAGATGCCAGTCAGGTCCTGGGCAATATGTGCGCTGCCCTTCTGCCATCTTCCACCTACACTCTTTCTTTCTGCTCACGCCTTCCTTTCCATATATCCGCTCCAAATTTCTCTCTTTTAGCTTGACTTTGCGTCACCTCAACTTTGCATGTTTTTGTCCCAAAGTTATCCTCTTCCCAGTATGGCCGATGGAACCCACTATAGCGTTCTATAGATGAGCCCACGGTGATTAGATATATTGTTAGGATGCAGTATTGAGGAATCATATTCAAGATGCTTATGTTCACTATTATTATAGGGGTTGTGCAAAACTATATTTCAATATCCATGTGTGGTTGTGATGAAAGTGAGAAATGACCATGTGGGGGTGGGCGTGGTGTTCTTGTACTTGCTAAAAATCGAATTTGAAAAGAGGCATTCTATAGGAAAGTGAGGAAAATTTAGGGAAATGAGGACATTTTGTTGCTAACAGGACTATTTGAGGGTTTAGACATGATTAGAGTTGGCTTTGGGTTCGAGTAAGGCCTAGTGTTAGGGTGGCTAGTTGGGGGAGTTGGGGTTGGGGGATATTTGCGATGTTAGGGTAAAGGTAGGGATCTGGGTCTTTGAAAGTCCTCATAAAGATAGATGTTGAACTGGGGGGGTGTCGTTAAAAGAAATGTGTTTTGGGATCATCTTTGTAATGATTATCACATTGACACCTTCCATCTCAGACCCTTAATCAATATCCGAGCATCCAAAACTAAATATAAACACGTGCTGCATGTTCACACCATCGCAAAGGACGAAATGCAGATCTCATGCGCTAACCTAGTTTCTACTTGTTGATAGTAAAAACAAAAATAGAAGGACATTTATGCAATAATCTGGCTGCCTTTTGTCAATTGTTCACTCTAATCAAAACATTGTAAAAGCCACAACATTGAAATAAATATTAATTATTTCTTATGTTGCATTTCTAACAGAACACATTCATTTTGTTGTTGTGTTTTGAGCTATTATTCGGCATAAAATATATGCACACAAACTAAAGGCCAATGTCAGTGGGTGGGATGAAAAAGTGAACAGACCACTGGGTAAATGGTGCGTTGCTACTGAAAATTATTGATTGGCTTAGTAGTTCCAGCATAAAAGGATTGATGTGACTCCTCTGTAGGCCACATCTGCATGGAAACAAATGCATGGAAGCACAACATACAGCAGGACCTCCTTTAAATAGGTCTGATTAATGCAAACTCCTCTAGGGATCAGGATGGAGGGATGGATGGATGTTGAAGAGTAGAAGGCTGGCAACTAGCAACTGCTAGCGCTACAGGGAGAGTGACGAGCGGCAGGCGGGAGAAGGATAGAGAACATCCGGGGGCAGGCATGCAGGAGCAAACACACACACTGCACACACGTAGGGAGGATTTTGACTCTTTAATCTTGCCCTGTGCTGCTTTGATAAGGAAAGAAATCCCCCCCTTGCAACGAAGATAGAGCTGTTCCCCTTTTGTCTTAAAGTTATGGGCATATTTATGCATGAGCTGTTTATTTGTGTCAGGATTACAAATTAATTTCTTTGAGTCCTAGCAAAAAAAAATAAAGTAAGAGCCCAAGTTTAGTGTGACTTTGCAGAGTTTTCGAGACAAAGCGAGTCAGTGCTGATGTCTGCGTATCGATTGCATCTGTCTGTAAAGAACAGCATCCTTGGCTGCAGTTGTATTTACGTACACAAGCCCACGCACATTGCCAGATTCTCATTCCTTTGAGTGTTTCAATCAAGTTTCCCAAGAGCAAGTGCACACCAAACCTGCTGTAGGTCAGTCCCAGTCAAGTGCAAGCCCAGCTCTCATTACTTCCTACCTCGCAATTTTGTTACAAAGTAAATGTACAGTTGCAAAAATAAGCAGGGAAAGTGAATAGTAACACATCTACTCCATCACCGATCTAACGCCAGTTGTTGAACCATCTGCAGTAGGTAACACTAGCATTCCTTGGGTTTGATCGGTTGTTTTAAGGTTGTGTATAAAATATGACCATAAAACACCCATGTGCTCAGGCTGACGCACTCTGGCACAAATATGTAGCTGTCAAAAGACCAAGCCTCCTGCCAATGTTTGAAGTCCGTGACCTTTTGATCCGGGTTGTCACACGCCGATGTGGAACAGGACTTTCAAGTTGTCGCTGCTTTCTGTCACATTCCAGTGACTGCAACTGAACTGGGGGAGTCATTTTTAAACATTATTTCTGTGTCACTGGCAGATTTGAGTACTTTCAGTGCTTCATACAGACGAATGTCAGCCTATTCACAATGTACGTTTCAATAGAAACAGACCTGGGAATTTAAAACACATTTGCGCAAGACCTGGAAGTGCATTTCTTTGTTTCCATCTGCCCACGTTGCTTTTTGGTTTTTATCATACATACCTAAACATAATTACACCAACTGAACTCTTGTTCAGCAAGATCATGCAAGAGGGCATCTTTAGACGTGTTTACGGATCTGTTTAGACATCTTCTTTTATGTCTTTTATTCCTCTCCTTTTTCTAGACAGTTACTCAGGTACTTAATTTATGACACACCTGCAGTGCATGTGTGTGTGTGTGTGTGTGTGAACGTGGGTGTTTGTGCATCGAACTGTGTGGTAAGACTCACACCTTTACTGCTGATGAAGGAATGCTGCTCCCTCTGACTCACCTGATGATTTGCCTCTGACTCCATGTTCAGCGCAGTGGGGGGGGCGGTTCCCACATGACAAAGGGGCCAGGAGCCGCGTACAACAGTACCGTCTTTCAGCGCCGGAATGGAGATATCGAAATGGAAATTGATAGATTTTATCTAAATGTTGCCACAACACGCCGCTGCAGGGTTGTTCTCTCAATAATCCCTTTTGACAATAATGTTAGTGAAATGAAGAGGAGCTCATCAAAAAACCAGAGGACACAGCCGTTCGGCCGCCGCGCCACAGTCTGCATCAGACTTGCTGTCGAATGAAGCAGTAAAACTTCAAAACCAGGTTAATCCTATAATCAATGAATCAAGTGTTCCATCCGCTGGCCTCTCTTATAACAGGCGCTGGGTGGCTGGCTCGGATTTACATTTCACAGATGCCAAAACTTCCACAGAGTCGTGGTTAGATAATGTGGAGGCTCTTATTTACATTTCTAAATCTAAACGTGTCTGTCTCCTGATGCGTGGTGTACTATAGATTATTCTATGTGCTGCTTTCTGTCTCCGCCATCCACTTTCCAACCACTCAATCTCTTTTTCTTCCTCTATCACTCTGCATCTGTCTCGGTCTTTCTGAACTGTCAGATGTGTGAATGCTTCACAAGCGATGCCTCCAGAATGCCTTCAGGCTGGCTGAAAGTACAGGCTAATTATGTTGGACTATTCTGGTTACGACGTCTCGGCCCACTGTTACTTGGCTGGGGTTGAAGGACGTGCACTGTTTACGAGGCACACCAACAACAAACCTTCCTTGGTTCTAATTTAAAATTCCAACCTAACCTTTAGTTAGACACAGATTATTGAAATAGATATCAATATAAAGAGTCAATACTCTAAAATTTGTTAATACAATTTTTAAATGCCCATAAACTTAAGAACAACCCAGGGACACCAGGTTATGATGGCTTTATAATGGAAACTGATGAGATGTTCTGTGTGTCCTCTCATATAGGTAGGAAATAAGTAGGAGAGCATGTTCCTAAAACAAACATTTACTCCTCAAATACTGAGTTGGAAACTCTGGATGGTCGAAAAAGTTGCAGATGCAGTTTCTTGTTCCTGGCTGCCTTTAAAACCCCGCTAAATTGATCAGAATCGGTGTTATATCATTTCTTTCCTATGATTTCAATATTTTTAGAGTCTGACCACAGTCGCAGGGCTTAAAGTAAGCAGTCCTGATGATCCAGCAGGTTCGCTTCAAAACTGAAATGAAATGCATGGAGGTGTTAGTCATGAAAGAGCAGTTGCAGTGAACAGCGTGATAATCCATCTCAGCAGTTTGAGAAGCCAGGAAATGGTTGCTATGACATCCAGACATCCAAGTAGATTTCAGCCCTATCAGCAACAGATGGGATACTCAGTAGCTTCCAGTTAGTCAAAAATAAAAACTGAAAAGTCCATAGAAGAATAGAAACAAGTAAAATCTGAATCAGTAATGTGGGCCTGCTAAATAATCAAACCAGGTAAGCCAGTAGGAGGGAAACAAGAGCAGCCAGCATGTGTGCCAGCATTCCCTTAGACACAAATGATTTAGGATTTTCTTTTCTTTTTAAACTCTTTTGGCTCCAATTTCACTACTTTTTTATGGATCGATGAACATCTGCAGGGCTGCTTCAGATAGGTGTCATAATTATAGCTGTAACTGTGCCGCCTCGGCTAGGAAATATGTCAAATTAGAATAATGGAATTCCTATAAAATGCCACTGCTGTGAGATCATACCATCAGAATTTTAATTGTACAGTGTTTTTTTTAATCTGAAGTGCAGTTTCCTGTGGACGTAAGGTCAATCTGATGTTTGTGATGGATGTACTAATATTCTAGTTTTCATATTTAAAAAAAAAAAGATTGCATTTTATCTGGTAATGTTGGCGATTATGTCTACCTCCTTTCTCTAGAGAGTAAGGCATATGTTTGTGATCAGCAACAACACATGGCACCGGAGCGGGATCCTGGCAAAGAAAGGAGGGAGATGGGCCCATACTTCCTGGGCTGGGAAGGAAAAGGAGGAATAAAAGGATAAAGATGACAAAACAGATCCCATATTTATTAAAAGGACTCCGACTGCAGGCTTATGTGTCCTTTTGGGTCGGCGCTTGTTAAAGAAACATACTTCTCATTCTTAGATTTTTATCTGCCGTGGTTTTTTCCCCAACTGTCTCATGAGGAAGCAGGAACGTTAAAATACCTGAGCGGGATCAGCTTTAGAAATGGCTATCGGGTGGTGACAGTTGGGAGTAGCAACAATGCTACTACTCCCTGCAGCCATGTGACAGTGATGTGATCTAGTTTAAACAACAGCTGTTTGTGATTCCTGGGGAAATTAGGAGGAAGATTTCCCTGGAGATGACTGTAACTCACCATCTATGTTAACTAAACAAGGTCTCTGCATCTCAGGTGCGCCCACCTGCTAAAACACACTTTTATCTTTCAGGCTCTCCTTTGTCTTTCTATCTCTTTTTGGAGAATTGAACATAAACATATTTTCTCATTGCTCTCTGGCTTTCTTCCACCTCTCTTGTCTTTTATCTTCTCTCTTGTTCTTGCTGTGTCCCTTCAGGTTGGATGAATAACACCTGCTGTCATGCATGTGTGTGCTTGAGTGCATGAAGCCTGCCCCGGTGTTGCATGGAAATGATTAGTGAGCCATTTTTATGAGAGTTGTCTGCTTTGCTAGCATGTTCATACTTGCACAGGACTTATACTGCACTTCTCTCCATCCCCCAGCCTTACCCTCTGGCTATCCCTCCCCTCTTCCATAAAAATGGTGCAATCAAACTGAATTAAAGAGGCTGAGATAAACTCTAAACATAGCTGCATTGTGCCCCCTATAAATTCCTTTATTTTACAAAATGCATTTAATACAAGTCTGCTGCTTTGAGTCACACTTAAGCATCATGAAACTTTTTTATAGTAGACTTAAGATGTTTCTGCACTCAAAGGTATTCATGGAGTCCAGGAACTAATGATGGAGAATCAAAGATAAACAATAAAGACAAGCTGGTGGAGGGAATTATGATACATTTTTCCAATGATGTCTGTGAAAGTTTACAAGAAAGTTGTCAAAAAAGTCTCCAACATGTGTTAACTTACAGTCAAATGCAATGCAAGCATATAGAGGCGTTGGAATAACATGTAGACTGGTAGCTCAACACACACACACACACATTGAAATTACATTTGACTACCCTTACTTTTGAATGGTTTCAGTGCAGAGTTGTTAGTTGGAAACCAGCTTCCTGCCTCAATTTATGTCATTTACCAGCCTGTAAGAGTGTGAAACTGCCAACATATTGGTGTGTTTAGTTAAATAGCCACCAATAATTGGACTTCCTATAATAGATAGCTATTTTGGAAAACCTTTAAAAGAACTTTAAAACTTGTGGGGTAAAATAGAGTCAAATGATATTTATTTTCCATTTAAAAAAACTTGGGTTTGATGTCAGTTTATTGGCCTCGTAGAAGCATTAATTGGTTATTTTAAAGAGATTATATGGGCCAACCAAAAAGACTTATAAACTGCAGGACATGTTGACTGCATTTGTCCCAGTCTGGATGTATAGGAATTGGAAAAGGTGCAAAAACTTGCGGATTCAAGTTTTTGCAGGTGGAAGTCTGCTATAAATATCAGATCTCTACATCTGGTTTCGGCAGAGATTTGTAATTCAACAAACTGACTGATTTTTAGAACAAATGTGTTCATACTGATGTAAAACACAGTGCATGAAACATTTGAAATTATTAAAAATAGCCCTTAGACACACTTAACCTCGAGATAGGGACGATGTAAAAATATAGCATCTGCGCCCTTTAACTGAGCTGTGATTCTCACAGTCGGCGCTCAGAGCTACAGGCTTTGTTGTCAAGTTCCAGCCACAAAAATAACTCCTCGCACCAGACTGCACATTGGCCACCAGTACTCCCACAAATATGCACTCATTCATCAAATCAATGCATTCCCCTCCCATTCACAGAGATTTCCTCCAGCAGAGAACAGCACAGCAGCAAGCTAGACATGTCTGTTGGAGACTTCACAATGGTTCAGCAAGCAAACATACTTCCCTTAAGGCCCTTGGGACAAACACAGCATCAGGCATTGGGACTCCAGGAATGGTAGCTGCTGTGTGTGAGTGTGTGTGTGTGTGTGTGTGTGTGTGTTACATGTTTGCAAGTGTGATTCTGAACTGTTGTATCTGTATTTTGCCTGATAATATTCATATTTTCTAATAATTCACTGCATGTTTGTTTTTTTTAGCATTCTTGGCTTGTCTTTGAGCAGAATAAAATAATTTTAGGCTTAAGCACTTTTCTATTGCATGTCAGCTGAGTGGATATCTCTTATGTAACTCTACTGAGCTACACTGAAGTAATGAAGCATTCCAAACCTGTTTTTCATACTTGTACAACAATGATATTGTTGGTTGATTACTGCTCATTGATACTGTAAAAAAAAGTGTATTACTCAGCTTTAAGCTCAGTAATAGTCTGACATGTTGCGGTCAGTTGCAGTTCATTTAATGATGTATTGCTTTCCCAATACGACACGATTTCTGCTGCTAATCTCCAAAACTTCTCTTTTACTGTTTGAGAGACATGCAGCTATCTTGTGGGTGGGGGTACCACACTGAATCTTGTACAATTCTGGCCCTGTCAAGAACCAAAGGGGGTGCACATTTTTCACCTTCCACGGAGCGACACCTTCCAGAGTGGATCCCCTGTCCTGCCATTCCCCAGGACCCAGATAAGAAGCTCATCTGTCATCCACTGGGGCTGCATTAAATTTTAACTCTGGTTACTGAGTGTAGCCATTCAAACTTTTATCTCAAACCTTCTTTATCTTCTTTTCATTAAGTTCTCAAGCACTAATAGCCTAGCGAGTCTCCGCCGGGGTAAGGATGATGTTCTGAATAATGAAAGCTCATTATTTCTCCACAGAATGCTTGTTAATTCAAATGATGATATTAAAACTATAGTAGCCCTCAGCAGTCGGGTGATTTCTAGCATACTTTATCATGTATCAATATATACTCTGTTTGTCAAAACTGCCCCGAGCCTGGGCTGACATTCTCCTCCTGAGGAGTGGAGTGCTTCAGCCGGGCCTGCAATACTCTAAGGTGACAACTGGCAGAGTTTGTGCCTTTAGGAAAGTGGGGGATGGAGGGACAGAGGCAGTGATGGGGAGACAGATGAAACTGTCATTGTGCTCCCATGTCTATTCAACATTTTTCCATCATGTGCACACGAACACCCCCCCCCCCCACACACACACACACACACACACACACACACACACACACCACACTCACACATTCTAGAATTCACTCATCTGTGTGTCATCCTCATCTGTCTTGCCTGATTCATGTACATCAGGACACATGTGTGCATGTTCACATGAACACCAATTATCCTTTAAATATAACACTTGGGTATTTTATCTTTGATGTTATGTAAGAATTTATGCCATTAAATATTCTACAATATAGTGTTCTTCATGTCCAGAAACTGGCTAGAAATGAGTTTAAAGGGTGGTAGTCCTCTTCCATCACGTTCTGTTTTTTCTAATGTTTCTTCAAGGTGTGAATGGTCAGTTCAACAATCTGCCATATCTGAAGTTGGACAGAATAACTGGATCATTTAATCATTTGATTCATTTCATTCCTTTCAAATTAAGGATACAGTGTGTTTTCTCTTTAAATGTAACAGTTTGAATAGATTCCTCAAATTAGCTCATTACATTACCTGAAGCACAACATTTATAGTTTGGCATCTCCTTTAAGAAACCCTGCGGTTCTTCGCTGGAACAGCATATCTGGAAGGTGTGCCGACAATAACTTTCAAATAGTGTTAAGGGCATCTTTATTCCGGATTCCTCTAGAGAAGAAACCCAGAGGAAGAAAAGGAAGGACGCTTCATTTAAGAAGACCCTTGGGCACCATAGATTACACACTTTGATAGGTTAGCTCCTGGATGTGTCTCGTTAACGCGGGGGTAGAGGCACTCAAACCGCCGTGTACCGTACTCATGCAGCAAAACACAACAAGCCGCACGGACCCGACTTGTTAGTTCACCACACTGCAGCCTGCAGATTGGCCCTGAGGCTGACCTGCCCAAACTCCTGCTGCAGGCTTGGAGTTTCAAGAAGAAAAGCCGTACGTGCTCTTTCATATAAATATGTGCATGCATGGACTGAGCATTTAACATTCTTCACTTTTCACCTACACTTTTTGCTTTTTAAACTGCGGAGCAACTTTGTCTGACACTGTTGTCTAAATGCCTCACATTTCCATTAAACAAATCTGTGCTTCTCATTCCATCTGGATCTCACTTTGTGGCCCTGTTTTTTTTTTTTCCTTGAAAGGCTTTTAAAGAACCGTTGTGAGTACTCAAAGAGCGGCAGGCAGCCAGGGCCAGTGGACCTGGGGGCAGACAGCATTAGACTTGCTCACGCTCAGACTGGCACACCGGTCATTACTACAGCTACACTGGCACACCAGAGAGAGGGACGGAGCAAGTCTAAGTAAATATACAGCATGCCAGTGGTGCTTTAGTGCTCCCATGTAGCATTTCTCAAACAGAAGACACAGCATCACATTAAAATTACATAAATGTAGCCAGAACCTTTGCAAGAGTATAGGCCAAAGTTACAGCTCTTAATACAAATGTGTTGCAATTTATTTTGTAATTTTATACAAAGATTTTTATTCAATAGGTGCCCAGCAGGTAAAAACAAGATGAATATATTTTTCAGTGTGAAGTAGATGGAGCGGAAGTTCAAAATAAAATGGAAGGTACCCCACAACTTTGCACTAATACAAGCTAAAGTGCAAATTAAAATTAGAGCTCAGGAAGCAGCAGCGGCAGCTCAGTCCATATTTACCTTCCGTCTTCATCCTGTATTATTATTAATCAAGGTAAAACATGTTGACTTGGCATGAACAAATACTACTATTATACTACTATATATACTATTTAAATAACTTCCACCCACTGAACTTTTATAACGGATATTGTGTGAAAACAAATGCTTGTAATGAACTAAAAGAGAAATATGACGAGTACAGGATTCATAACCTTGAAGGCTCCATTTTACATGACATAGGATGTGGTGGGGACTATAGTTGGCTTCTCTAACAACAGTTTGTTGTGTTTCATTTTTCGTAATCTGGTTTCAAAAGCTGCAGACCTCAGCTCCCCCATCTCTTCTGTCTGTTTTCTCCTCTTCCCCACCCTCGACATGCAGTTGAGTAAAAAAGTGTGGAAACTGTTGTCCTACCTGATAATGGATTTGGTGCCCCCCCTGCAGGCATGTGCCATTGGCAGATACTGAATACCACAGTGAGATCAATGGGAGAATGGGAGGACAAAAAGGAGGTAGGGGGAGAAGATGAAGAAGGGATGGGCGGATAAAAACAGAAATCCCACGGCTTCCCCTGTTTGTGATTGAGGTTGGGTAAAGCCACAGCCGTAATCTGTTGTCAAGACACAAGGCTGCTGTAATGTCTTCCATCAGCAAGTGGATTATGTTCAGGAGAATTGTAATTTACACCAGCTTCACTTTTATGTGTCGCTCGGCTTAAAAGTTAATAGCATTTGGCCCAACAATAGCCCAGCCACATCCGACCCGTTCTGCGGTGCACCGATCTACAAGTGAGGTGCCATTGTAGTGCACTAGTACCAACCCGCAGACAAAAGCGTGTTCTCCATGAGCTAATTAGCTGATGCCTGCCTATCTCCACGCCACACATGTCCATTGTTGGTGTCACTACACGCATCTCTGCCCTGCTGTATCTGTACAAGCTATTGTTTGTTCAGGTTCCCTTCGATAATCCTGTGTAACGCCTGCATGTTTTGTCTTCAGCTCACTAGATCTAGAGTCCTGAAGTGACATGACCAGACATGGCGGCAGACATCATATTTGATATGTTCCAAATTCCGGCATTTTGCTTTCGTCTCCATTTTGCTTTAAGATGTGACGCCTTCATGTTCACAACTTAAAGATATTGGAAATAACCTTTAAGGATTACCCTTTCTGAAAGATTATCTTACAAAAACACAAGAAAATCCAATTTTGTTGATAAAAGTGAGGTAGGCATGCAAAGTGTTTGTGTGTCAATCTGTTAGGGTGAAATGGAAGCTGACAGTGTTTTCCAAGATGCTGGGGTCGACCTGCAGTCACATTCCAAAAACACCAAGCTGGGCAGTGACAGAGTAAAGACAGGGAAAGTCAAGCTTCTCAGCTCACCTCAGATATTTTCCCAAGCATTTTTGCCCTTGGGGGAAGCAGGTGTGATGTTGCAAGGTGTTCTCTGTTCTCTCTGCTAGCAGTAAGAAGAAAAGAGACCAAGATCAGTGCAGGGAATAAGCAATGGAAGGGGGTTGAGATGCAGAGATAATGTGATTGAGTAATGGGAGATTTGAGAAAAACAGCTGTATGTACCAGCCAGGTGTTAACCAACACCTGGAGTGGATAATGTAATTATTCCTACAACAGACAGGCCGATAGCAGTTGTATAATTCTAGACAACAACCAACATTTCAAGAGTGTAACTAGTCACATTTAAGGATAAAGCAGATGTTTGTATCCATTCCATTTTTCTAACCTTTAGAACTCAAACTTGAAGACGTTTAAGGAGGATATGTGTATGTTTTGGGTCCATGCTTGAGTTTTTTTGTGTGTGAGTTTAGATTTAAAATGGTATCTTGTATCTATGTGAGCTTGTATAAATTGATATTAATAATATAAATGCAGCCGGACGCACCGTTGCTTGAACTCTACTGTGTTCTGTCAGTGTGTGCGCAGACAAGCTTAATGTAGAAGATGGAGTTGCCTGATCGGAGCCTTTTAAGTGGAACTTGGGTTGACCTGTGGAAATATAAGGATGATTGAGGACTCTCAGCCACACCTGTTTAATTACCCTCTGCAACCTAACTGTGGCATTACAAATAATATTATGATTCTGACCATTGATATGATGTGATGAAAGCTTTATAGTAATTATATGATCCATAATTCTGGTTGGAAAACATTATCTATTGGAATTTTAGACACGCACACATACAAAAGCTGTCACCATCCATTCATTCTCTTGTCACACCCGAATCCTAATTTAGTCCATAAGTATATGGAGAGAATGGAAGAAAGTGCAGTCTTGAATAAGTAAAACTCCATTCCAGGACTCTGCTCCATTATTAATACACAGCAGGCTGATCTTTGATTAAGCTACTCAAATGTTCTTCCTGTGTGGGATTTTGATTAAGACCGAACTGTGTCTTTGAGTCGGGGAAAGGGGTGAAGCGTTCCTTTTAAACCACCTGAACCATGTTTCTGTTCATCTCTGATCATTGTTTCATGCCCCAAATGCTGATTTTCCTTTTCTCATCAACATCTTCAGTCAGTCAACCTGATCATGTGTCATCCATCAGAACACACACATTTCCTGGATCCCTTTGTTCCAGCTGGGTTATTTCATAAGACTCAGTCAAATATACGTAAACAAACAAGCTAGTTTTGTGTATTTAGTGCATTTTACATCTGCTTTTTACAGGTATGCATTTTAATTACAAAGAAATCAATTCATGGGCCTTATTGTATAACCAAATGGGTGGAGCATGTTTGTTTGTTTGATTGGTCTGTCATGCACCTTCTGTAACTATTAAACTATTAGTCTTCCATCAGAAAATGTGGGGGGGGTTTTTGTTATCTGGAAAGAGAAACTCTTTTGAAGCAGTCTGACTCAACAGTTAAAGGAATAACCACCTGACAATCTTTGCTGCATACTGCACAGAATATTGAAGACATACTTAAGCTGACCCTTAACCTTTACGGAATTGTGCAAGTTGCCTGTGACTTTACCTGGGAAATCCAAACATTCGATATTTCAAAAGTAATTCCAGCAAATGCAGCATAAATAAAAATGCCATTCACCTGTATACATCAGAACACCTTAAAGGATCTGTGGTCATTAGTTTTCATCCATGTCCCACATATCCCAACACAGCAGAGACAGTTCTTTTCTCAGATGGGTGAGATGTAGACATTTGGATCAGCAAAGCAGTGCTTCCCTGTGAATTTTTGATTCATTTGTTGCTGAAGCTTCAACTAAAAGCCTTTTAACGCATTACATAGTTAAAATACGCATGTATGTGTACTGACGATTAAGCTGTGATGTTACTGCGTTACCCCTCTGCCTTATAAACACCTCCTCATGTAAAGCTTTCTTCTTGACTTGGGGCTACTTCTGTTCCATTATTCATGGTAGCGGGATTAAAACTGTAGACGCGATGGCTTCCCCCTTCCAGCATCACGTGCAGCCTGCAAGTGGCCAATGGCGTGACACGCAACAGGGCGCCTCACTTGGCCACCCACACATCTAGACAAGTGGGGAGTATGTGTGAGGAGCATGGTATCAATCGGGGAACATCTGTGGCCACTGGGCTGTGGAGACCGGGGACAATGGTGGCCCGGGGGCAGCCGGAGAGCTCTGGCCCATGCCACAAAGGCTAGACACAAGCTAGGGAGCCAACCTTGCACACACTCACACACATGCACATTAAGGGATGGAGAGATGTACACACCATAAAAAAAAACTCCAGACTGGTTCAAACTAAAGCCAAATACACACCAAGTGTCAAGAATATGAAAGCCGGAACCAGTTTTTAGGACAATCAGAAGGGCAAGGAACATTACTTGTACCATAAATAACTGTCAGGTTACAATTCTAATGCCAAGTGATTTTCTAGAAGGCAACTCAATTAGGTTTCCCCAAGTGTTTTGTGTCTATTCACAGATTACAGAAGTAAACCAGCAGTGTCTGAAATATCACACTCATTCTGCACTCTCTGTATTGGGAACTGGGCTGAGTTCTTTTCTGAGAAGCTAAAATTCTGTTTTTAGCATGATGTCTAGCTTCTCACATGCAACTACAGGTTGCTTGGTTGGGGAGCATCAGTTGTAAAAGCAATGCATTATGGGATACATTGAATGCTCTGCACAGTACAGCGATTGGGACCAGATGGCATAGACCCTATTGATATCTACTATATAGGGCAGGGGTCATCAACTTGGTCCTGCAAAGCCCACAATCCAGCCGGGAAGGTCAATCTTTATTCACCCTTCTTTCATTTTTACCCTAAACCACGAGAGATTATAAACGCCTACTTTTAAAGTTTAGACCCAACAACTAAAAAGCTTCAAGAGTAAGTACAGTTCAACGCAAAGAAATAAAGATCATCTTGACATCATTCACGTTTACGTCAGTTTCACCTCTCTCTCATGTATTTATTATCTGAAGCACAAATTATTATTAGTAGTAGTAGTAGTCGTAGTAGCAGTAGTATTGTTATTATTATTATGGTTATTATTATTTTAAACAGCTTTGTGATTCAATTTTAATGTCCTAATATGATGTGCATGGAGAAATTGAGTCAGTCATTGTCATGCTACAGTAAGAGCAGAGAGGTAAGTGATTTTCTCGAAGCTCCCCACAGAGACACATCAGCGCCGTTTATTCCTACAAGCAGAGATGATAACACACATAAACACATATTATCTCGTTGATACAAACACACAAATAGTCACACACCATTTGAATAACATATTCCACAGCTGCTGCAGCTCTCAATGGCCTCCCATGTGGCTTTTGTGTGTTGACATGTGTGAAAAGTGTGGGCACAGAAGCACAGATGTACATGGACACACACGCGCACACACTCGCTCGTATGCACACTTAGAAAATCTCCTTACACCATGTGCTGCGATGTCACCTTGTAGTAAAACGCCTGCCACCTTGTCTCACTGTGGTATTTTCATGTCTGGCCACCGCGGTGAAATATGACAGAGGAGTGTTCGTGTTCGTGTGCGTGTGTGCGTGTGTGCGTGTGTGTGTGTGTGTGTGTGTGTGTGGACCCAGGTGTGTAAATGTCCCATTAGGGATTGGTAGTGCACCGTCTGACTCCACGAGATTCCCAACGTGTAAATGAATATGAACACACACCAGCATAGTACGAGCAATTGTTGGAATTGTGCAATTAGCAGCAGTCCACAGTTTTATATCCTTGAAAGAGCGCACACACGTCTTTAAAGCCCCATGCTCTCAGATGGGCACCACTGTAACAGCTTGAAGGAGTGATAGCAGCACTATCAAACGTCTGAAGAAAGTAAGAATAATAGTTTATTAAGTCATACCCAAAGAAAAGTTTGTGCCTTTAGCATACACTAAATAACAATGTGAATGTGTCATTTGATTTAACTGAGACCTACACTTGATTGATGTCTGGCTATTAGCTTTTCTTTGGCCTTGTCACTGCATTATTCCCACTTTCTTGACCAACGCCGTCCCAGTTTTGTTCATTCATGCCATCATTCACTGGGCAGCACTGATAGCGCTTGGATTTGAAAAATAACAAGAAGAAATGCCATTTTGCTGTTTCTTTTTTCTATAAATTCACACACACACACACACACACACACACAGAGTTTCTTTCCACCTGGAGTGTGACACATGTGATGGATCGACAAATGCACGACAAAGACAAGAACAGAGGGCAAAAAGGGTGCAACTGTGGAGCAAAAGGGGGTGATCGAGATGGAGGGGGGATATAAAGTGAGACATTTGAGTTTGATATTTCCACGGCCGTACACTTGTAAGCTCAAGCTCTTTCCTCCCTCCAAGGGACAGGATCCGTTAAGTAGCTCTCCAGTGCCTACAGTTTAGAAAAGGACCGAGGCAATGCTGGACTAATTTAATCAAAGGTTACAGGCCCAGCATAGAAACACACTATTATGGCGATTGTACAGTAACAGGAAGGTGGGGGGATATGTCATTTCACCAGGCAAGGCTTAGGCCCACTACTTTATCTCAGCAGTACGAAGGTCCCCCAGCAGTATCCAACTGCTGCCACTTACACACATTTCCATTTTAGCTAGTGGGCTGACTGAAAACTGGATATGGTAGGACTAGCTGGCCAGAGAGATGATTGAGAGACTGTCATAGCTGTGAGATGGAATGCTAGATTGTCCCACTAGACAATATATATAAAATATTACCTGTAAGATTTGGTTTTCGCGCGGTGAGACATTGCAAATCCAGGAGTTAAAAATCTTCTTTGGTTTTGTCAAAAAGCTTCCGCAGAGGGTATTCAACATCTCTGCGAATGCTGTCATCATTCAGTCAAGGTGTAATCTGTTTAGCTGAGCTCGCTGGCCATGTCTCTGCGTAATAAACTGTCAAGTATAAGTGTCAGAGTTCTTCGGCCTTGGGGAGGAACTCTTTGTGTGTGAGAGACAGTGAGAGGTTGGGGCTGCTCAGCTAGTTGACCAATAAAGATAATAGCCATAATCATGTTGAGACATTATATTCCCGACATCATCTTGGTAATTATCATCTAAAGCTCCTCTTACACTACTAAATACTGACTGAACCTGCATTGATTTCCTGTTATAAATTCCAAAAGAATTAACACAGCCAGATAAGCTTTTTGTTTTTTTTCACATTAGCATGAACTGCCCAGTGCACACTGGAGAGTTTAGCTGTATGCAAGGGCACAATTAACACGTGTGGTCTATTGTGAGATTAGGCCCAATGCACTCCCTGAGCCAGCACACACACCAAGCCACAAATACCTCTCAGTTTTAATGATTTGTTCATAACTGTGAACAAAGATTATAGAGATTAGAGATTATATTCCAGTTTGTGAGGAAAACATTGAAAGAAAAGGAAGTAGTCAGAGATAGATAACAGAGATGTGAACAACTGGTGGTGTGGCGTTGCTTCATGATGAGGGGGTTGTCGGCGGTGGAGGTTGGGGAGCAGGCTGGTGTCAGCGCTTGAGCCTATCAAAAAGGAATCAGCTCACCGGCTCTCTGGGTGCAGAAAGGCACATCTTGCCGGCTTTCATGGAACCAAGATTGCTTTCACCTGCATCCCCCGGGGCGACGCACAAAACACAGGTCTCAGCCGGCCTGCCAGTCACATGCGTCCATGCATGGATACACACAGCGATATCATGCTTGACTACAATAAAACTGTAATAAGGCACTGCATGCATACCCAAACATGCAGCATTTTGTGGCAACACTTGATGGTGGAGAAAATCACAATTATAAGTGCATATATTTAGAGCTCCTTTGTTCTTGCGTGTGCATGTACTCGCCAGGGTGTGTAGTTGTCTGGGGGTACGTGGAGAAACATGCGTGCACGTTTGAGTGTGTGTAAATGTCTCTGCAGCAGGTCTGAAATAATCTGAAAGCCGCATTCAGTTGATCTTCCAGGAGGTAGAAAAATGATGTCAAAAAGGCAAATCTGTATTTACCAGCAGACAGGTATCCTTGACTTGACAGCCATACAGTCATTATCTGCCTGTCATGTGTCGCCTCAGGCCACCCTGCCTTCTCCCAAAGCCCATGGTTCCCATGCATCAGAGGCAGCCCTATTAGCTTACCTGCTTCCAATTCAAAGGCCACCGCCAACCAAAAAGACGCCAGAAGGACAAAACAAGGTGTCATATTTATGAATGTGTCAGCACGGGACCTCCTGAAACCCAGGGTGCACCTTGAGCAATGAGCCTGACAACTCAACAGGGGCCTTTTCCAGTCAAGAGAAATGATACCTTCAAAAACACTGTCAGGATGAAACCAGAAGCTGTGCAGAAGAGGCCACTGTGCAAAGGGAAAGCGCTGGTAAATCGCCTCGGTATTACCCACCCCTAATTAGTGGAAACCCAACCTGTTACAAGGGAGTAAATATCAAATGCTGGATAATGATGGCATGAGGTAGTGGAATTGAACAAAATACTAGTTGGGTGACAAGTGAAGGATATGGCAATGACAATTACCTTGGTGTTCAGGTGTGTTCTCAGGTATGCGCATGTGCTGGATAGCTGACATCCTCAGCTGTTGACTAAGTCCAGGTGTGAGCACAGTTCTACCATTTCTTCATGTGCATCTGGATTCAGTAGTTACGTAATTGCTACCATTTAACTTATTTAGTTTCCGTTCAAAGGCCAAACTACTGTCAAGGAGTCATAAAAAGAAAATGGGTCCAAATGTTGGATAGTGTCTTATCTGAGGTTGTTTTAAAAAACTACATCCACAGGATTCAAAGATGGGCAATTTCAGTCTTTGGAAGGCCTTTTTCCATAAATACTGGTACCAGTGCCTTTTTGCAAGTTTGTTTTACATGTCAGTTCACTTCAACATACAATGTATCATATGAATTTGATGAATCTTTTGGGGGAAAAAAGAGGTAAAATATTATGCTGCCCCTTTGAAGACAGATTGCTTCAGTCAGGCAGTCAGCAGATAAGGAACTGGAATCTTTTAGTTGCATAACAGGAATCTTTTAGTTTATCTTTTATTCCCGACGCTGTTGTTTTAGTTGATGATCATCTGCTCCAATGATCCTTCTTTTCACAGTGAGACCCTGGAGAAAGATGGATAAAAGCATGACAGGTGGCAACCTGAAAGGTGTCAAATGGATGGTCAAACGTCATTACTGTTGTTATAAGCAACCAATTCTTTAGTAATGGCTGGTTCTTTTCTTGTGCTTGGCTTTAATTGTCAGGTAATTTGTTGCCCAGTATGTCTAAACATGCATCTTCTTGAATATAAGGCCCCAGGAAGTAAATCAGCCTGACTGTCATTTTTGTTTGCAAATAAGAGAATTGACCCTTTTCTTCTGAATCAAAGAATCCACTATAGTTACCATAACTGATAGACTGGAATGGAATGAAAAAATCCAATATGCATATAACTGTTTTTTTAATTAATACATTTCAGTTCTGTTTGGTTAGAACCCCCCCCACACACACACACACACACTTACTCTTTCACTGCCTGAGGTCCTAACAAGCTGCTTTGTCTTCCACAGGGGGGCCACGATTCTGGACCAGGACACCTGTCATTCTCCCACGATTGAGAAACAGACAGAAGGGGGGGAGGGGGCGGCAGCAGCTCTATTTGTATGCTATGACTGTCTGATGTTTGCATACTGTGAAGGAGGTAAGTACAGTCTCACCCATCATCCACCGATAATCATGTGATAAGCAGGATGTCACTCAAAAGAAATGAAAATTGATCCATTAGCTGCACCGAAGCACTTCGATTCAGCAGTCGCCACTTCAAAAGAATTCAAGTAAACAATGGTAACTTTATATCCAAAAGTAAAGCACCATCATAAAATCGCCTAAACCTGCCTGACACCATGTTTATACTATATCAGCTATTACAGCTATTTTAAGATTGGCCTTGTCTTAATCCTTCATTTTAGCCTAGACGGACGGACAGACGGGCGGATAGATAGATAGATAGATAGATAGATAGATAGATAGATAGATAGATAGATAGATAGATAGATAGATAGATAGATAGATAGATAGATAGATAGATAGATGACTTTTATTCTTAATCTCATTCAAGTAGCAGATGCAGGTCTTCCCAGGCCCCATGTCAATACAGGCACACATACGCGCATGCGCACACACGCGCACACACACACACACACACACACACACAGCTGCCTCAGCAGGGACAGCCGTTCAACTGTTCTGGAACAGAAGACATCACACGCTCTTGGCTGACTGTCATTTCAGCTCTAGTCCCAACAGGAGTTCCTCCTCTGACTTGTCAACCAGCCAGTCAACACTGCACTGCTGCCTTCTGTGGAAGATCCCAGATTCCCAACGTGCAACCCAAAATCATAATCAAGAAAATCACAATTCTATTTCATTTTCATTGTTTTTCATGGCAGCAGATTATCATGATTATGGGCCCAGTGATTATTGAAATATTGAGCAACAATAATGGTCAGTCAAGCTATAGAAGCTGTATGAAGGTTTCAGAGACCATTGAATATTGCCAATAACAACTGGAGTATTTGTTTCAGCAATGTCTCTAAACTGTAAAAAAAAATTCTTCTGGAATGGCAAATACAAAAGCAAAACTAAATATGTGTCAAGTAATTCTGGCTTCAAAAACTGTCATCTTTGTCTGACTGTTGTTAAAATGCTGTGGAGTTGTGATTTTAAGTTCCTGGCATCTGAACTGGGTTAATGGGAGGCTGTTCCATTGTGTTTCTCCAGTGTAACTAATAATTATAAATACAATGATTATTTAAAATAATGCTCAATTTTATATTTGCTCTATGATGGGCAAACATTGGTTTTGAGTCAATTATGGCTGTCTGTTGCAGCTTGTGAACTCCAGTAGATGTCATGGCAATATATATACAGTAAATATAAATTATTTAATATCCATAAATCTGATAGAAATGTATGCACACAAATAATCTCCATATTTGTTACTAACGTTTGTTTTGTACCCCTGGATTGCACCATACACCTACTATGTGTTACCCTGTGTGTGTGTGTGTATGTGTGTGTGTGTGTGTATGTGTGTGTGCGTGCGTGCGCGCGCGCTTGGCACCTCTTAACAGCACGAAATAATGTGCTCTGTTGAAATTTTAATCACCTGCAAGTGCAAAACAAGAGCAATGCAATCAGGACCTAATTAGCAGAGCAATTAACACCTCTGTCCAACACTTGGTTTGTGCCAGCGCTCACACGGATAGCTCTTGTCATTGCAGGTTCGGCTTTAATTAGCATTTATGCTTTGATTAAATTTTTATTATTTATCAGTAAACCATTTGTTGTTGTTGTTGTTGTGCTGACACTGGTAGCTCCATTGGGCCACATTACCTTTCAAATCAATGCTCTTAGGAACAAAATGGGCGATTATTGTTGTGTCTTATTAATTGTGAGAAAGTTGACGTGGTCCATGTGCTAAAATCTTGTTTGCAATGATTTGTTTTCATCATTAGAATGTGTTCTTGGCCCACTGACTTATTGTTTGTTTTTTGAGTGTCAATAAAGCATTCTGGACAGTAAATGTTGAGGGACTAAAGTCTTATTTAGAATTACATTAAACACGCTAACAGTCTCAACCTGACGTAAATCAAATGGAATCAATGGCTGGCAGAAATTTGACTGACTGTCTTTGAAATAACTGTAAAAGATTTTGAGACAGAAATCCATGTGTGTGTGTGTGTGTGTGACAGTGTGTGTGTGTGTGAAGACACTTTAGCAAGTGTAAAAATCTGCTTTTGGCTGACTTTGTGTCCTACAGTTTGGGAGTTAGTGACAGCTGGGTCACTAACTATTGATCAGGCAGAAACTCTGCCAGCGCTCTGTCACGTGGTGAACGGGGATGGATTTGTGCGTCAATGTGTGTCTGACTGTAATCCTCCTGTGAGTTTTTGTTTTAGTCTGCATGTGTGTGTGTGTGTGTGCACGCATGCATCAAGCATTGTCCTCATCAAGTTATCAATTACAGCCTGTCCAGGAAGCCAATAATCTTCGCTTCAGCAGGAAAATATTAACGCTCCCCTTGTTGGCAGGCTAATTATGTTGCTCGGCCTCCACACCTAAAACTGTCAAGGTGTCATCACTGAGAAGAACGTTGACAACCACTGATCAATCCCAAAAGTTGGGAGAGGAAGGAACATTACCTACGTGATATCAAGGAAGTTTTTTTCAGCAGAGAGAAAATCTGTGATCCTTCAATCCAAGTTGGTGTTTCCGTTTACTAACTGTATTGCGTTTGGTTAGCAACAATGAAAATAAAGAAAGAAATGTGTCACAATAATGCAAGACACTGCTTATTTTGCAATTTACAGTGAAGGAAGCCTTTTGCCCTGACAAAAGAAAATCCCACTTTAGGTGATGTCATCATTTCTATGCCAAGTATATGTACTTAAAAATCAGACAATGCTCCCAAGTTTCCAATTCCCTCTCAGCGTAAGACAGCCTGGTTAGCATTCCATTTATCAGATGTCAAACCACGGAAGCGTCTATGGTGGTATTTCGAGTAATTGAATGTGTTGGGGCGCCATACTTGTAATTTGATTTGAACAGATACAGTTTTAGTAGGCCGCGGTGACATCACTTCCCTCTCGGAGTGCGTGCTTTAGCATCAGTGTCATCAGCCTCATTTTGGAATTCAACAGATGACTTATTGTGGAGGGATTGTGCGTCTTGTTTTGCACAGGGCCCCCCCGAAACTTCTGTCACATGCTCTATAGAAAACCCATACCGGCATTACAACAGAGCAAAAAGACATTAGCTTACTTATTTTAAGTATTAAAGACAACATATTTTTTAATATACAGAACTCAAACTAACCAAGTTTTATACTCAGTGAAATGCCATATTTAAAAAAACAAAGATACACAACTCAAAGTAAATCTTGAATCTTGAAATCCTAAAGGCTTTCCTGTTTTCCTGCGCCAATATATTGTGACTACCGTAAATGCATATTCAAAATATATGTGGGACTTTTTTAAACTATTGTCACTAAACATTAACATTACCTGCCATAAAATCTTGAAACGAATATTGAGAATAATTCTTAAAAAAAATCATAAAATCTTTAAGACAAGTAATGAGCACAGAAGAGGATACAGCTATTAAAGAACAGCCTCAAACATATAACAAAAGGAAATGTCATTATCGGTCCTCTGATCTTGAGACTCTATGCAAAAGTCATGCTTATTTTCCACAAGAGCTCAGAGGAGAGAAAGACAGAGACTCGATACTACCAAACCTGCCCTTGGGGTATCTATGCAGCAACCCGGCCGCGTGTTGACCATGACTCCTCGACGCTGCCTCCCTGTTCCTGCCACAGTTCAAGACCAGAGGTTGGGAAGATCGCTCGTGTTTGACACAATTTTCTCAATTTTGTGCTCGACTGTGACGGAGGACGTATGAAAGCATGCTCTTGTGTGATTTTGAAAGGCCCTGTGCGTGTTAAAGCTCCCTCACAAATGGCTCTGTGTGGAGCGCCGGCTGCCGCTCCCTCAAACGGAGGGGAAATGGCAGAAGTGGAGCCTTTACTCCTGGAGAACGAAGCGATTCCGTCACCTGTTTCCAGCACGTGTGTCAGTGTCATCTGGACAAACAGAATCACAGGTTTGCTTATTCTATCCAGGTAGGAACATGTGATTCTGGTATGACGCGTTGCTTGCGCCCAGCTGTGTTTACCAGGGAGGAATTTGAAAAACATAAATACATTAAACTAAATAATAAGGTCGACTAAACAGAACATGAAAATACAAACTATTAGTTATTTGCTTATCATTCCTACTATTAACAGTGCACATTCCATCTTTCAAGGGTTCATTTTTGTCTCAAATTGTTGGTATTCCCCCTTGATCTGCTAGCTGCCAGCCCCCTGAATACACTATTAAAAAGTCTGGACTCTGGACATAACACAGGGGTCGTAAACATCCAAAGAAACACGCTAGGGGGACAGACGTTGCACCAAAACATAACAAACCACCTTCCAGCCAATCACCAACAAGATGGGTGGGGGAAGGAGGGCATCAGTGTAGCAATCTGCATTCATGACATTTATGGAAACCTTGAGGGAGGGGTTTTCTATTTTACTTCAAATTTCAACGGAAGTGACGTCATGCAAGGGTAATATTGCAACTTTAAATCTGCCTCTGCCTGTGGGTGACTGGTGCTTACTGAAAGGTAAATTGCACAAATGGATCGTTTAAACTTTAGAAATCCACAGTGATTTTATCATATTATTGCTGTTATTTAGGGCCCTTTTAGAAAGTTGAGTAAAAGTCCCAGAGATGACAAAACCTCTGGTTTTTGGTTACCGGGTCAACCTAATCTGTGAAATTAACTTGCTTTTACATTTAAGCCTAGAGACTGAACGCAGTGGCAGACTTGCCGTGTCTGTTCCTGAGGGGGCCAGTTGCCGTTGACGCCCAGCTACTTAGCAGAAATCTCATTGGGGGAGAATATTCATGTTGTTGTTTTTTTTCTTACATTGCTGTTAGAGTAAACCTTAATTATAGAGAACACTAACTTTTATAGCAGCCTACAGAAAATCCCAGTTCATGAGTGGGAGACCAGAGAACTACACGTGGGTAAACATATAAGTATGCTTTCAGATTAGTCTCCTGGTCACTAACATGATCAATGTGATTATTATTATTATTATTAGTTATTCCTATTATTATTATATGGACATACCTGGTGGACAACGACCTGTGAGAGTGCTCCCGGGTTCCTCTGAATGGGTTCTTCTCCCATTCACCTTCCTCAAGAGTGTATAAAAGTGTCAGTGTTGATGAGGCAAAAGTTATGTCATGAAATTTTACTGGGGTCTTTGCAACGACTTGTTACGTAGAATCATCATTGTGTTCAACACAAACATGACCTTTAACCTTTACTGCAAATCCACCTGCCGGTCCTGAAGTCGAGCAAATACATGAGCGTAGAAACCAAGACATTGATACATTGGGTTTTGCTCAGTCTGAACCCATCTCATATGGTTTTAGTAAACACCATCAGTTAGAGATAATGCTACTCTTTTACTTAGTTATTTATCCATTGCATTTTTTTTGCCATTTGTCCATTTTACATTGAGCAAAAATGACTCAAATCTGAGTGATTTAACTAAACAAAAGTGTGTTTCATACAGAAATTTACATTCTTATGTTTTCACTGATAAATTAATCAGATTTAGAGCAAAGACAATTGGGACCTCCTTTTGATTTTTAATTTGGAGCATATTTGCACTGGGGAAATCATGCCTCCTAGTCTCATTTTCACCAGAGACTACATTGCTCGAGTTTACTAACATCATGACACAAGTGGGCCTAGTAACCTTATTGACGAGGAGAGTACGCCAAAGCTATGGTTTCAGAGTATGTAATTACATCATTTACATCAAATATGTCAGCTTGTGGTTCATGAGGAGGTTTCGATAATGTAAATAATAAAGTCTGGATATCAGCAGAAGTTACAAGTTTCCATTTATCACATTGGGTTTCTGTAATGTTTGTCAGCTCCAACTTTTTCTTACATCCACTGCGCTGTCTCTCTCATACATTAAAAGCTGTCGTCTCACATTCCATCATCGGAACTTGGTCAGCTTTTTTTCCTGACCAACACCATGGACCAAAACACACCTCCCTATCTATCGCTGCATTTCTCCTCTCCCTACCGAGCTTACATCTCAACTCTTCTCCCTGATCCAAAGAAATGCTGCATCAGGCATAATCTAAACTTGATGAATTTGGATTTAAAAGGGTAGTATTACCCAGAGACTAGTTTATCCTGTAAGAGAGTGAAGGAAGAAAACCTGGCAGAGAAATATGGTGAGATCATGGGGAGTGCCAGAGTTCCTTTCAGGAACAGACTCTTCGTTAGCATATTCTTGATTTACAAACACATAAGGATCTGGAGGGGGGAAACGGTGTGGATGCAGAAAGTTTTGCCCACATGCTGTACAGCCTCAATGAGATTACACAGCAATATGTAGGAAGGAATGTGTTGGCTTAATTTAGATGAATCTACACCATTGCTTCTGTATCTTCTTCCCTCCAATGAGAGTGGATAATTAGGGGTGAGAAAACGGGGCTCTGGTTTTTGAAGGGGGGGGTGAAGGTGGGAGGTCCTGTAATCTTTTGCTGAGAAGGCACCTTGTCCTCTCCCCTGTTTATAACACCATCAAAGTTTTGCCTCTGGGGGCTCCCAGCTTCGTTAATAATTTAGGTGTGTGCTGGCCTGCCTGATGGAGGCAGGAAGCCCTCACTTATTGAGTTTGTAAACCATGTGATGATTTACGAGAACACCTATGCATTTGTCATGCTCATTAAATCAAGGCTTGATGTAATCATAAACATGGAGGTAAATTCTGCTTCTCTTTATCACATATTTGCAGTTGTGCTTCGCAGGGCAGCAAGATGTGTAAAGAGATGGAGGCAAGAAGAAATAGGCAATCCAAAAGAGTGGCTACTTTTTTTCTGTAAATGAATTTGTCTTTATCTAAGTTTGCCTTCCGATTGAATAAAATGGGGTGGGTCATTATGCCTAAAGCAGCTTCTAACCCACCTACAATCATTTCATTACTCTGCCACAATGTGTTATATGATGCTTGTAGGCTGATGAATACAATTCTGCTGGATCCTGTAATTGTAAGGAAAAAAGGTCACATTTAATGATACACAAAATATAAATGAATGCATCCACTCCCATTTAAAGTGCTGTGTCAGGTGGACCCAAGGGTAGAGTCAGAGTGCTGGTAGGTGGTATATTAAAGGTTTGACTTGGCATTTTGACATGGCGCGGAGGGTAAGTGCTTCACGCTCAGATGGCAGTCAAAGTGGGCTGTCCTTCATATGGCACCTTACACCCCAGTTTAGTTTATGGAATTGATTGTGATGCTGTGTGGCAGAGTCCCCACCAGGAGATGGGATACAGCAAGTGGCTGTAGGAATGGAATATTCACCGGAGAATTTATGGCTTTTAGAGTGAGTGAAGTTGCGAGCAGCATGTTGAGTGGATGATTCGGCAGCCTCCGTGTGTATGTGTCTGTGTGTGTGTGTGTGTGTGTGTGTTTTGCATGAGGAGCAATGTGTGGTAAAGGTGAGTCAAAAAAAAACCCGTAAAGGTTGGCAAAAGCGAAAGAGGAAAATCAAATTCCAGAAAAAAGAGGAAATGTCAGAGCAATCAGACTGGAACACGGTCTGTAATGACATTCAGATAAGATGGCAAATAATGAAAACAGTAACTGGGGGAAAACGAAGTAAAGTAACCACAATCCAGTTTTGACTACGAGTGCCTCCTCACTGCCATCATGTCCACACTGCTGGTCCACCAACAGGAAGTGTTTAAATGTACACAGGCCAGTTTAATAGGGGTTGTAATCTGCTTGCACTACACAAACTTCTAAGATTAACACTTCATTTTGAATATCCTGAAAGAGTGCCAACTCGAGTGCATAGGATGGCTAATTTCAGAATATTTATTTGATTTTGATTGAGTTCATGGTGGGGTAGATTTGTTTGCTTTACTGGCTTGTCTGGTTTAATAGAGTCAGTTTACAGAACCAATGCAATGGTGTTAACTTTGCTCCGAAATGTACATTATATTCTTTAAACCACTTATTGCATATTGCTTCAGGAAGAAACCAACCAGTGATTGCAAATATATCCCAGGAAATTTTGAGAGTAAACTTTTGGTCTTTTCCTTTCCTTGGCATGTTTAGAAATCTACTTGACGGGCATCTGTCACAATTTAAAGGCCTTTCCCAGCATCTTCGCTTTTCTTAGCTTCTTCTCCTTGGGCCTGTTAGGCTGTTGGGATTTACTTGGTCTCATTCTAATGGCTTTTACAGTTTTTAAAGAGATTATTTGGGGATTAGTACCTGAGCAGGAGGAGTTTAGAAAAGTTCAGCAATGCGTTTGATGTCCTGGAGTGTAAACACAACCTGAGGCAAGCTTACAAGGAGGGGCTCCTGTTTTGTTATTCATAGCCGTAGCCCTTAATTGTAGTGGTTAACACAAAAGGAAAAAAGAGCAACATTTTTCTTAAATTTGGGGGGGTTAGGACTATCGTTTGATATAGATTCTATGTCTGTATATCACAAGTACTTTGTGATTACAACCGTTACACCTGTATCGGAGGTTATGGTTCATTTGAAGAAAGTCACGCTGTTAATACTGCACCTTAAATCATCTAAAACAAGCTATGGTGGGGATTCACTACAACTCCTGAGGAAGGATTTGGCAGCTTTCAATGGTTTTCTTCCCTGTTATATTTAAACCTACGGCTCCACTGAGCCTAAGTGCTGAGATGGGCTTCTCTGTTGGCATTATGGACATGCAAATAAGCCTTAATGTGTCCACGAGGCCCTCTAAATGCAAATACCTCCACACTCACTTACAAATGAGTTCTTCTGATGCAGGCTGCACTGAGCCCCAATGTCTGTAGATTTTGGTTTTTATTCATTGTGAAGACATATAGATCTGGAATTAAACAAACACAGTTACAAAGGCCCTTCCCAGTAAACTTTTAGCTGATGCAACTTTGTAGGGGTGAAGTCCAGATTAGTCCTTTTTGGGAGGTAAATGTAAATGTTGTTCCTTATCATTTTAACAGAAAAATTACTCCTTAGTAGACAGGCTCCCTTTCTGAAGCTTGATATTGAACAGTCCATAACATCTCTTGTGTTTACATAAGTAAATGTGTTATATTACACCCCTAACCCTGCAGGTGAAAGGGAAAGGGAGTGTGAGACAAAGATAAGAGAAAAACAGCACATTGTGGCAGTTACTGGCGCTATTACCTTTGAGTCTGCGTCTCAGCCCAGCCTGTCAGAAAGTAAAAGATGAATCAGTAATGTCATTCCCAACTTCAAATGAACCCGCTCTTCCTTTTATTCTGTCTGTGTTCAGTTTTGGCTCATTCAATCTGCCATAAGGGTGACAAACACAACTCAATCGATTGTTGGTGAGATCAGCAAATTAACAGCCATCTTCCTGCCTCCTCCTTTTGTTTCTTCCTTCAAAATGGACAGGCAGTGAAGCAATGGAGCAAAGCCTATAAAAACACAGCAGTCATCAACAAACACAATAAAACCCCGAACTAGAAAGTACTTTCCGAGGCGAGGGAGTATTGCCGCACCACTGTTTTTGCAATTTGGAGTCAGTTTCCACAAACCACTAACTGCTCTTAAATAGTGCTGTGCAGCGTGGATATTCTATGGAAAACTAGGTCCAGGGTCCCACGTGGGGGCCAGACACTGGAGTCACTGACAAAAAACAAGTGGGAGGGGTAAAAAGCAAACACAAAGTAACTATTGAAAAGATCCTCCCAGATTCCTGTCAGACATTTGCATGCATTACCAATGTGGTCTGCATGCATCCTCGCTGGTTCGCACGGCATCTGCACAGATGTAAACAAAAGTCAGCAGTGTCTATTTGCCACATGGACTCTCCACATGTTTCCCCAAAACCATCAAGTGTGCTGGCATGGAGTTCTTTCCTAAATCCTCAGTAATGCTTTTACAAAGACACAGCTTGCAATAGCAAGGACAGGCACACTTGGCACGCACACGATTCAGTCCAGGAAGAGCTTGGGCGGGGCTCGATTAAGAAGCCACTTTAAAGCCGTCAACTGGAAAGGATGACAAAAGTGATGACAGGCAGTTCAGCACCACGAATGCTCTTAGACGTGGCCGTTTTCTAACACAGCGCCAAGGTAGATTACGCTGCGGCTTTAGCGTGCGAATGTGTCATGGGTTAGGCTCTAAATGAGAGGATGATGTTTTAGGGTGTGAAAGCTGCGGGTCGGGTTCACCTTTTAAGTGGATCAGCCTCGTTGCAGCACTCAAGCGCCACAAATAATACTCCGGTCCCATCTGCTTTAGTCAAGGAAGCAAGACAATAAGTTAACATCTCTCAATTCAATCTGCAGCCACATGTCTTAAAAGAGACTAAAGGTCTTTATTTGCTGGATGGAAAATGATGACTGCCGCTTTGAAAAAGTCTTGCCGGGGGTTTAGAGGTAATTCCTGTTTTTGCTTGCAGCCACCATGTGACTTTTTGACCCCAGAAGGGTTAGAGAATCTGGTAAAACTGGATTGCAGAGAGACATTAAGACAAGAGCAAAATGTGGTCAGAGTTGATCCACGGCGACAATGAACCAAAAGTGCAACTCAGGCATTCCTGAGCTAAAGTTCTCCTCATCATCTCTGTTTATTTTCAAGTTGATAGATATAGATATATATTCCTGTAAAGTCAGAATTAAACTCATGGAAAATAGTATTTAATTAATATTTTTTTAAGCAATTTTTTACAATATTAATGGCTCATGTGATTGCTTGCATATGTATGTGTGAGGGTCATGTGACATGCACGTACTGTACATGCACACATGCTGTTGCCTTATTCCAATTCTCTGAACCCATCTAGCGGGTAATTTCTCCTCTTCCAGCACGGGGGCAGAGGTCACACATCAAAGCAGCCAATGATGACTGAATGGGAAAGGTTTCCATTTTCAGAGCCTGTGTGAGCTTGCTCCCCTGGATTTGCAAACTTAGACACACTGGATCTTGTCATCACAAACCCAATTAGATGGTATTAACACACATACACACATGCAATCCTAAGAAACAATCTACACGCTGACATTTGAAAGAGATAAGACAACGGTGGAACAGAATTTGTCCTCTGTAGACAATATGCATCATTTAAATGAGCTGTAAAATATACTATCTCGATCACCTTTGGAGAGCTGCCGGTTGCAACGTGTCACGTGTCCGCCATCTGAACGTGTCTTTAGTTCAACCATGCTGTTGAAAACCAACAAGGAAACTATTTCATTCAGTAAATACACCTAAATACAACAACCCTACAATGAGATTTCCTGCTCGTAACAGTCAGCCTGATGATTGTTTTTCCAAGAATAAGCTTTGTTGAACTTCTCAATAACGCAGGCAGAGCGCATGGCATTAAGACCCTATCACAACTGGCTTTTGATTGTTTGTTCTGCAACCGGCGATATGTAGAGGAATAAACAAGAGGCACGAGTGTGCCACGTTACTGCAGGAGCAGGTGTGCAGTTTCTGATGGGTATTGGCACTGGAACAGAGGTGGACAGTTATAGGAAGTCGTCTTTTCACGCTCGTCTGGGCATAGCCATGCGTGGTGCTAGGTTGGTAAAAAGCGCTGGTGGCAATATTTACAGATTAACGCTCATGGACACATACAGGACAGAGATACAAACACACGCACAAAAAGGTGTGTCTCCTTTGCATTGATGTTAAAGTAGCTTGGTATTTGTGCTCATGCTTGGCTTATCAGATTTCAGTAAAATTTACCTAAGGCAGTGTAACATACTGTAACATACACATACTCACACACACACACACGATAGCCATGACCTCAGCTTGATATCAGTCATCATGAATAATTTCTTTGTTTAAAAATAATAATAGAAATAATAAAAACTTGGCTTCAGACTTTGTAAACGTTGAGTTTTTGTTATTTGTTGTGTATTCAATGTGTGCTACTGTGGTATAATTATGCACCAGAGGCTGAATGCACAATCTGATCTACAGAAAACCTGTTTGGATTTTTTGAACCAATGTAGACGGTCCACTTAATTTTGCTTGGTCAAACAGCTAAAGCAACATTTTTTGCACCTGTGTGTTTCAGCAACCTCCTTGGCCGTTTCATGTCCTGGTTTTAAGAAGGCTTCTATGTAAATCTTGTTCATTTAACAGTACACATGGCAGTTATCCATGCTGTTGTTGCAAAGCCAGGTGAGTCAAGCTTCACCTAGCTGATAGCATCTTATTTCACATCAGCTCTGCCTTCTCGCCCTGAGGCTCTACCAGCGTTTATTTAACTCTAATCATTTTAAGGCATCTTCTCTTTACCGCCATCACTCAAAGATAGATGGAAGCAGATTGAGCAAAAGAGAAAAAACAGAGCAGCAGTGAAGGCCAGACTGGGAGAGAGAGTGAAGATAAAGAGAGATGAGGCACACCTTTTAGATCTTAAATGATGTGCTCTCTAATCATTACTTTGGTAATGTCCTTTTGCTTAGTGACTTTTTTTTATTAACAGAAAGCAGTTGAGACTGGAACAGTAACATGATGGGGTTTCTAAGGGGTGAAAGGTCAAATGATGTAGGTGACAGCCTGGACTTTGAAGTTTCGCAGCAGGTAGCCCACCTCCTCCCACTTTTCCGATCATCCCTGAGGCTCTCTGACTGCCCCGCCCCATCCCACCCCACCTCCATACACACACACACACACACAAACACCCAGTCTGTCTTTTTCAGCGATGCACTCAGCACACTCATCTCCCCTTTTGGTTCCCCTTTACTGCAAGTCATTGAATCTTGTTTTTACTTTTATCCACTCTCATCTTCTCCATCATAAGTGCTGGACTGTCCACGTTTGCCATGATCCAATCACGTCCGTCTGTTTTTAGTGACAGAACTCACTTGTGTGGGGGAAATTTAAAACCCGAGTGAGAAATAGGCCTCTTTGCAAAAGTGCCAAATATGTGTGTCTACATCCATCAAAAAAGTCATGTGTGCACACGCTCAAAGATCTCCATGTGTACCTATCACATACTGTACAGTCACATCACCATGCTTGAAGGTGTTAATCATGAAGCTGCTTGCAAACTAGCACATGACAGTGCCCAGGTCCTTGTGCAAGGCATTTCCCTGGAGAAGTTGTAAAAACCTCCACCAGTTCATCAAGTGGGTGAATGTAGTCAGCGGGTTGAAAAGACAAGGACGACAGATACGAGGAGCTAAAGAAAGGGGAGGACTACCTGACATGTTCAAGTCATTTCTCCACTTCTTTCCATTTTTTCCTCCATGGTGTTTTTGCTGCTTTTTTTTAACAGGGAATGTGATGATGATTTCTGGAATGGGCCTTTGTCTATGAGTCTAAGGCTGTTATGATGGGAGCTGTTTGGCTGTGATTTGTCCATTTGAATGACAACAAAACAGGTATAAATCATCCTGGGGGATGCTCCGCAGCGCTGATCCCGGGGTCACTGCCGGAGGCACGCATGCATTGCCCCAGGCTGCCTTGTGTTCCCTTTTTAGCCGACTATGCCTCAGAGGCCCAGGGGTTGTGAGGTGTCTAAAACCATCAATCATCTCCAATTCGAAGCTATTGCTACTATTATATTTTAAGATCCATGAAAAATGAAACCAATCACACATAATCTGTAGTTCTTATGTACAAAATCCCATTATGGCTTTATTGTTAGTTTTTAATAAAAAAAAAAAATCACAAACCCTGTAAACTATTTATTTTAATCTCAAAAATGTTACACTCATTTATGTAGCCCAGTGAGTTGTCTTCATGCCGAAAGACTAATGGCTGCTCTCTACTAATGCCTCCCTCTGTCTTGTTCTCTCTAACGCTTTTCTCTAACTAATGGACAGATGGCATCCCATTGTTTACTGGGCCAAGGTACAATGCCTTATCGGCCATGGTGGCGGAAACTGGGCTAGTGTTTCTGCTTGACCCAGCTCAATTCTGCCTCTAAAAAAGGAGGAGGGAAAGAAGGCAAGGAACAGTGTGGAGTGCAAAAGAATGGGTGGTAGCTGGAGATTACAGCAAAAATTGTTTTTTTAAGCATATTCTTCTGATCTTTATTTGCATTGGGTTGTAAAACCCAAATCCTCTCAACTCCAGAAGAAAGGTTCAAAGATTTTCAAATGATATTGTGCTGGTCATATTAACTAAATTCATGTTAAAAATATAAATTACACCTAAGAAGGAACACAAAATTAATCAAAACATTTGACTGGAAAAGTTCTCAAATGCCACTCGATTTGCTAATTGGGCTGCTCATTTACAGATTCTTGAACAATAAAATTCAGGACACGATGCCCATTTCGTTTCAAGGTTGGAGACAAATTGTGTAGCATTTTTGTGAAGCGAAATAGATTTGTTCCTAGATCCATTTAGCTGGTGAAACTAAAGGAGTCACTTGTACATCATTGAAGCCCTTAAACCCCCAGTTCCTCCCCTCCTTTTAACCCCTGAGGGTTGGAGACCTAGGGAACTTTTAATTATCTGCAGCTCTGGCTCTCTTCTCCGCTGGCCACTGAATGGTCAACAGGCTTTTTACTACTTACTGTGGCAACAGTCCCTGAATAATAATAGATAATGCAGTCAGCATGCAGAGAGAAGTGTCTTAGGGGGGCCAAGGCTGAGAAAGAGAGACCCACAGACAGAAAGAGAGATAGGGGTATCATTAGATAAGCCTGTCGCTTAATTAGCCCTGCTTCAGAAGCAAGGGACCCCCTTCCTGACGCTCAGAATGGCCATCAGACATTATCCGCGGTCGACAATTTTTTTATGGTCCCAAGCAGACTCCACTGATGGGATTGTTAAGCAGCAGGGAGGACATATGCTGCCAGGATGGGAACACACTGTTGTCAGTCAGTCACACATCGACAGAGGGTAAAAAATACAATTTTATGATGTCGCAGAGGCGGGACCCAAGATGTTTCACTCCAGCTGCTTGTTTGGTGTGGACAAGAGTGGTGAGCAGTCTGGACCCTCACCCACCCAAGTGGCTGTGTTGGGTGACCTCAAGCTTGACAACTTGTTTGGATTTACGGGAAGTGTCACTGCACAAACCAGTGTGGTGTTTTGCCTTTACTCACTCAGTTTTCAGATCTAGAATTGCAATAGAACTGTAGAGAGCATATTTTTCTGTGTGCAATTCAGAGTAAGCATGACTATTTGACAAATTATCACACCTTTTTCATGGAATATTGTTCAACAGCTCAAAAATAAAATGTTAATAATTAGACACAAAACAGTCTCCGCCTTTAGGGATTTGTTTAATTCTTTGTGTTGAAATAATACATTTTATTATCTAAGTCTATTGTACAGACAGAATTCAGACAATGAGGCTTTCCTATTTTAAAAAAGAAAACTAACTCCTACAGCAAGTTACACTTGGGGTATTAATTGAGCAGAATACATATTAAGAGCTTTGAACAGGTAATTTTGCTTATAACTTTGTAATGCTCACTTAGAATTAATTAGTTATAATATGCATTAGCTTTGGCTAAAAAGTCCCCCTTTCCTCACTAAAACACAAAAGATGCATGTTCAGATATTAACACACTTACATACACACACACACACACACACACACAGTGTGGTTGCTGGGCAGGCCGGGCCCTGCACATGAGAGAAACAGCTCCCAGATCTGCTCTGTGTTGTCTGAGTGGTTTATTTTTTATCTCACTGTCACTTTCTGAGCTCAAACATTCACGTCTGATTTCTCTGTCAATTTCTCTTCATTTTTATTTGTAATTTCCTCCCACTAATTTTGTCATCTTTGACACATGTTCTGGCTATGTCACTCCAGTGCATATATTTGCAACAAAGATATGAAGAGTGAGACTTGTGCATATCCATCTTGCTCTGCAGCTAAATGGACAAATATTGCTTGAAAGACAATCTGACATCCGTCTCAGCATTACAGTGTTTTTGCACAAGTTTTAACATGACAGCAATATTTTATACACCTATGATAGAGTGTTTCAGCAACACACCTTGGAGACTCTGAACACTTGGCATATTAGTGAGACATATTTTCAGACAAAGAGAACACACACATACACATTGTCCATGCACAGTCTACTCTCGGAGGAAGCCCATTGTGTAGAAAGGAGATCGATGGAGGGGTCAAGCCATGTCAGAAGAGGTGGAACATAAACAGGCAAAGGATTGTTTTCTGCATCTCATGCTCCTCAGCTGTCTAGAGAGGCTACTGGTCAGTGCTTTGCATCAGGTTGCAACCTTTCAGCACATGCAGAAGACAAATTTTCCCTGCTGTCTGTGAGAAAGCATAAATATAGAAAGGCAAATATCAGAGGATGAGGCTCTAACAAGCATTTAAAGAAACCCAATGTGCAGCCTCTGGTAAGTGCCCTTTAACCAGAAGACGAATGTCACAGTTCGAAACCACATCACCACCATGGTCACGTCGGTCAAATCCCCCAGCATCAGTGCTCGAGGCTTCAGAGCCCTTGGATACCTGATCTTTTTTTCCCTCTTAAATCACTCCATCTCAGATTTCAGCTGAGAGGAATGAAGTCAATATTTACTGTATAATGAGTTTTTTTCTGTATCAATAGCACTGAATTACCAAGGACTATTAGTACTTTATAAGAAAAATGATGTGAAATACAGTTCATAAAAAGGATATCCTGATAAAACATAAATGTTAATTTCATTTTTGATTAGAATTTCTTTAAATCCTACAAAGATCTGCTAATAAAGCATTTAATGAAATAAACCAAGTCGTGACCAACCTGTAGGCCTTCTGAAAAGTCATCCTCACTGTTACAACTACATTCATATGACAACATGCCGATTTTAGGCAAATTAAGAGATTTTAAGCATATTTGTAATGTGACATGATCTGTCCTCCCAAATAGGGTTCTGAACAAATCATCTCCTAACACTGGAAGAAGACAGCCACAACAAACCATAATAAACATTGCCATTTCATCTTTGCATAATCTCTTATAATTCACTGAAAAATTAAATGAAAAATATGAATATATTTGCAGGTCACTTATATCTGGAAGTGAACAGAACAATAATAACGTGTGTCTCCATCAAAGCTGATCCTGTATTTGCATTGTATTTATTCTAGATTATTTTTGGATGCTGGATCCATCTGATAATTGTGAGAAGGAGCATGTAGCTATCCAGATCTACCCTCCAACTCCAACTCCACAAGAGTTTGCTTTGTCTCACTTTTCTGCCCTGTGTTGGGCACCAAATAGGGTTGGTTTTGTGCATATCAGGCTTAGTTTCCTTGCTAGCCAAAACCTGCACACCTGAGGCTTAACACGTTGGGACAAAATATGCAGGCCAAGCTTAGCTCAGCTGAACTGTGGCCAGAACTGCCATAAGGTTAACGAGGCCATGAAACGCAATTATTCTTTATAAACCTACGAACCAAACTAACAACTCATTGGTGTCTCTCATGTGACCCTACAGGTGTCATGTGCACTGTGTCATATAGCGTGCATGGAGCCAGACAAGCACATGTTGTACAATACAAGGAGTTGAAAGGTTACTTGCAACAGTGCAGACGCATTTTATGTCGAGAGTCATTAAATCAGCTGTCAGGAAATGATTTGATAAGAATACCAGAAAATAGGAAGGGGTAAAGTAAAGACAACTCATAATGATGGATTGGTTGAGAGGTTTAGGGGGTTGGTTTGTAAGATATACCTTTTTGGTTTATTATTACATAGACTTCTGTCAATATTCTTACAGTATCAAGGTAGTCTGTGTCTATCTATCTGTCCATCCGTCCGTCCATCCATTCCACTGCTGCAATATGGCCTCATTCACAGTGTCACTATCAGAGCTTTTCCACACAACTATTAGCACTGCACATGGCCAACAAAAGTTATTTTCTTTCATTTTATTTTTTAGCTGCATTTTATTGCACTTTGTAAGCTGCTCAGCTTCAGTTGTTAAAAGCTCAGCTGCAAGCACGAGAAAATATTCACCCAATAGTTGAGGTCAAAATAACATTCACAGGTAGGCTAACGCCGCTATTTCACAAAGGTGGTCATAGTTGCCCTGACTGATGGCATTTGTTTCCTACTGATTCTCCCAGCCTTCCCAACATCCCCACGACCTTCCCCCTGCAGTCCCTTGAGGATGCCCCTTCCTTTATCAGAGAGTGTGTATGCAAGTGCCCTTTTGCATGTGCTGCATATCCAGTGCAGGTATCAAGCTGGGACAGCTGGGTCCAAAGGTAATGGTCAGGTGGCTGAAAGGACTCCTTCAGTAGAAAAAGAGGTAGGATGGAGGTGTAAAGGTCAATGTCTGGGTAGCTTTTTGAGGTGACTGTTCCAAAATCACTCTATCCAGCCTCTTTTACTAAAAAAGGAAAACCAAAGTTTTGTGAATCTATTATTTGAGTCCGTGTTTTATTGTGCAAGTAGGTGATTATGTGCACATGTGGTTCTTGGAATGCAAAGATAAAGAGCACAAACAAATGGTGATCAGCCTCTGCCTGCTAATGTTTGGGAGGTCAACATTTGACAGGTGGTGATAAATAGATGCTTGATAGTCTGTTTTCCACTGTGGCTTCTTCTGCATGAAGCCTTGTGGCTGGATGGATGGAACCACCCTCTCTTGAAAGATGATTTGGCTAGAAATTGTTAAACAAAGTGTCCAGAGAACACATATTCAACCACCATATAACATGTGTCTTCATGATTCTGCCCAGACCTTTCACCTAAAAAGTCATATACATATGGTGATACATAGTTTGAATTGAATCATCAACAAGATGTGATTCCAGTGTTTGGTTTATTTTAGTTTTATAGCTTAAAGAGTTTTGAATAATACAGCGGTTTAAGAAAATGTCCCTTATAATCTGAAAAATACACAATGATACATAAACAGGCCCTGGAGAGCACTATAATTTATAGGTTCATGAGCATCGACTTGATGAACTTCCTCTTGATAATCTCACTTAACATTTAGACCATGCAGCACACTTAATTCCACCGATTATATGAAGTGTTGTCTTCCCTGAAACCTGGACATGGTGGTGATTTCATACTCAGAGGTGTGGGACATTATATCAGGTAGTTTGCTGGCTTCTTCACAGAACACGCCTGAACACGTCTTGATTCAACTGACAGCCTGCACTCAGCAGACAGATCAAGGTGAATCTGCACCCGTGCTCTTCCATTTTTATTTACTCCCCCCCTTGAGATTTGAAGGGAATGGGAGGGAAAAGAAATTATTGTGTTGTCTGTTCTTGTAGCCAACTGCACATTTTGAGTCAGACAGTATTCTTGGTCATGGAAACATTCCTACTCATGTGTCACAAGATGTAAGACCTCCCCAATGCTGTGCTTTGCTGCCAACAAACCCCATTGAGGAAACTCTCAGACAGAGAAAAAGCTTCAAGATTGTCTTCTTCTTGACTCGTCTTATCGGGGCTGTGTTTTATTGTCCCAGCAAGTTTTTTTTTTTTTTTTTAGAAAGAGAAAGGCCTATCTTTGGACTATCATTTGACATCATGTACACATTCCTCCTACCAGATGAACCCTTGTGATTTGCTGTGTGTGTTCTCCCCCTTGCTATGTGACTCAATGGGCTGCTTTCTTCCTCTGCAGCTTCCCCCCCTCCATCAACACACAAATATATAGACTATGTCAGCCACAAAGTCCATTCAGCTGATGAGGACCACTAGCTGTGGGGGAAAAGGCCACCACATGATAGTGGGTATGGCTCCTCACAGAAAACCACCTTTTTCTGTTAAAGGGGAGGGGGGAACAGACATTGCTTTGTGGAGCATGAAGAGGGAGTCTACCCCTTCTATTAAAGGCACTGACACCCAGCTGCTTAAGCACGTCGGCCAAACTGTGGAGCATTGTTCCACGCATGCCTGCTTTAGTCACATCCCGTCCGCGATAGGCCCCCAATGATGATCAATGACCAGGCCTTGTTGGAGTGGCAAATGGTCTTTGGCACCCCACAGGTCCCTATACTGGGCCCACTCATCCTTTGACTGATTGCCCATCACTCTCCACCCTCTCCACACCCCTGGCCTGGAAGAGGCACTCAACCTGTCCCATCAGTTAAAACCCACACGGCAGGTCAGGGTCTCTGTGTTGCAGGTTTGCTGGTGTTGTTGTCGAAAACAATAAGACGCCATTAATTCCTCCACAGTGAGGTATACTTTTTATTGTCTGAGTTTGCTGTGTATAGGTCTGCCAGTTCCTGGGCTTCCCATTCTGTCTCCATTTTATGACAGCTTTTAAAAAGCTAATGTCTGTCATCTCATCTGTTTGGTGCAATTAAATTCTTCTTTTAGTGGTATTGAAAGACGGCCTCAGCTAACACGTCCATCAGAAGAGGAGCCGCATATAGCAGACATGCTCAGTTAGACCGGATGGTCATAAAGGTTATATTAATGGTTTATGTACCCCAGTGCAGCATTGTTAATGGCAAATGGCATTTACTGGGTGCTGCAGAGGAAGGCCATTCAATCCACTGTATGGTTTATCTATCATGTCAAGAGCTCAATAAAAAGCCTTCAGTAATATCAAAGGAGACTCAACACAATGGCTGTACCCCTGGGCTAGGTTTAAACATTCTCTTGTGTTCTATGTAAGAAAATGAATAGTTTATATTTTCAAAATCCGTCTGAAATTAATCAAATTTAATTCCTCTTTGCACCGTGGCTAAGTACATGCACACGGACCCAGACAAACACACCACAGTCGATCAATCTGTGTGTGCGTGTATGTGTGTGCGTGCGCGTGCGCAGGTTCACACACGAGGCAACAAAGCGGTCTGTACGCACTGAAACAAACCCTATTACAAGGGTTGTTTTAAATCTGCATCTGTGGAACAGCTCATGCGTGAACCAGTGGCTGATTTCATGTGCCTATTTGATAGTTTAGGGTCCCTTCATCTGTGGTGATGTCATCAAAGCGAGTCACCACGCTGGAGCGAGACCTCGCTGGCTCTGCAGCTGAGCGATCCCCACAAAGCTGGAATGAATGGCGACGAGGATAACGACAAGGATGATGGAGGTTATCGTGGAGTAATTATTGTGCATGGGGGACTCCGTACAATGTGAATGAGAAAAACAGAGATGTGGGAGGGTGTGTGTGTGTGCGGCGGGGGATTGTGTCACTTAATGTGTCGCTTGATTGAAGTGTGTAAGGTTCTGAGCTAATTACACCCAGAACCACAGCCTAGGAACAGATGCCGTACTTGTGCATCAATAAATGCTTATAAGTAACTTATTTAGGGCTGCCTGCCATGCAAGGAAATGGCATGACTTAAAGCACAAGTGCCCAGAGGCTATTCCCCAGCTCTTTGTCTTGTCATCCTGCATCTTTTAAATTTATTCACTGCTTCAAAACAACATGGGCAGACAGCAGGGAAGGGAGGGGAGAAAAGAAGAACAGGAAGGGAAAAAGATACAAATATTCACACGTTGCAGACGGAATTATATTTGTTATCTGAGTTGTCTGACATCAAAGAAATGCTGTCTTTTTTAACTGCAGAAGAGGAGTAGAAGCTTTTTTTAAGGCCAAGCTGACACAGAGATGGTCTTCAAAGTTTTAAGACAAATATTGTGAAATTTGAAAGACAAATCATTTTGACTTGAGCGTAGCAGGATACATTACTCTGAGGAGTCACTACTGTGTCTTACGGTGTTGCAGTAATAGGCAGCATTGCTGGTGCGTTTGGTGGCTTCTGCCTCATTTACTGTTTTATTTGGTGTGAATACAAGGAACCAACTATGCAGCAATGTGCCATCATCTTTGCTCACCACTGTGTGCGACACTGTCAGCACACTGTTAACAGAGTGTTTCATTAGACTCACATCCTGTTTTCTTTCTGTTTTTATAAGCTTGAAACCCTGTTACTCAGATCATGTGTTTGGATCCTGCAGTGCTTTTCAAGATGACTCCTAAATTGTTTCAGGTAAATGACGTGAACAATACTTGAGTCTTTACTGCGGTGCCAGATTATCTTGTGTCCCAAGATGCCATATAGCTGTGTCACCTCTTTGGTGAGTATGTGCTCTTTTGTGTAGTTTAACACTGGTGGACACACACATACACATACATACCAAGGTGCTCACACTGTTACATAACTTTGTGTGCACTTGTGATCATGTTTGAGTGTGTCTGCGTGCAAGCCAGTCTACTCTGCTCTGCTCTGCTCTGCTGTGTGTTGCAAGCTTTGCATAAATGCAGAAAGTGCTGCTTCACCCATTATTGTCTGTGCTGCGTGATGTAACAGGCTGAAAGTCCCCAGGAATTCTTGCTGGTTTCAGTTTACCCAGACTGACCAGAGCTTAAAACAAAATGCTAATTCACAAGAGAAGCATGAAGTTTCCCTCCAACCATTTGTTCTCCGTCTGAATACAAGATGTTTTGGAACTGATGATTTTCCAAAAGATAATTAGACAGGTTTGCATTTTTCATGAGATTAATTCATAGCTTTCTAATGCGTGGTTTGTAACCTCACACTGCATATATTCTGGACCAAATTAACATATTTGAAATATGTATGATCCTTAAAGAACATGCCATATGTTATCAGCATGGGTTCACCCATGTGAACACTAAATGCAAATGGCCTGTTTTGATTTGTTTTTGGTATAATAAGGTTTAAAATAACTTTATGTTGGAGTTGTCACACTGGCTTGTCTGCTGATGTTTATTATATGGGTGATGCAATATTCACAGCAATATCTGCAGAACACATGTGCATGCCAAAATCTTAGAACCAAAGTTTTTTTTGGGAACATTTCTTAAGAGAAAAAACCTAGAAAATACATTTTCATTGTATACATACATTCATGTTTGTTTGCATTACAACACACCTGTTCAGATTTACATGCATTCATTATTTGCACACAAACGCAACGCTGCATGCAATTAGTAGGTGCATTTGTGAGCTGTCATCTCCAGCATGCATAAACAAGCAAGGGGAGGAGGAAACTGTGCACACAAACTGAAAAACATGACTGTATTTTCCATGACATCACTCATCTGGGATTAATAGTGTTAATGTGTCTTTGAGTTTCTTCTCCTCTCTTGTCCAGGGCCGAAATCACATGGCTACAGCAAGGCACGTCGCTGTTTTACAGGGGTTCCATGTGGCCTGGTGCCAGAACCTCTGCTTTGCATTTCCTCCCAGGGCTAATTTATCACATCCTTTTCTCGCTCAGTCTTCTCTGGGGGGTGCAAGTGTTCCTGGGAATGGACCCATGCACTCCTGTCTGGTAAAACAGCAAATAATAAATATGCACAGATAAAACAGCAACTGGATTTTTATTGGTGTTCCTGTAAGTCAGTCCGTGAAATGGGTGAATGGACAACATAAATCTTTTAACTGTAGCATAAAAAGAGAATCAGAGTGGGGCATTATTTACACTGAAGCAGCTGGAACACACTTTCTGTCAGTGTGAAATAGATCAGATGGATATATTCTCAAAAATACAAAATCTGAAGCATCTAAGCAACTGACGACCGACCCCCTCATAACATGTTGCTTCATTTGGGCAGTGAATAAACATGCATGGCGTATGTGCTTCCTCTCTCAACCCAGCCCTGCTCCCACAGCTGAAACCACAACCAGCACCTCCAATCGCTGTGATCTAATTTCCTCTTTTTTCCTTCTTCCTTTACCTTTCCTGCTGAAATTGATTTCTGCTTGTTTGGTTTGGCAGTAATAAGATCAACAGTAGGATCATGTTTCAGTGGCATACTACTTTGAACCCCGGGCAAATGATTTGTCCAAACTTAATAATGGAAATACTTAGGATGTATTGGGAGATGTAAACAGTAGTTGTAATAAAACAGTGCCGGGAGGTAAGGGCTCCTTTAAGTTGCAAAGCCTTTACACTTATGTTGGCTGTACACACCTAAGGCTGTCCCCAAACAAAATGTATCCCCGTTAAGCGTGCTGAAAAGTCATCCAATGAAAGCTATTTATCTGGAATGCAGTTTAGACCATAGGACTTTTGCCCATTGACAACTCTCAAAATTGCATTGTGAAGCGTTTTAATCCCATTTTCTACACATAAAAACAGCACTTAGCTTTGATTTTATACTCTGGAGATGAAGACAATTGTATACTACAATTTAAATTTGCAAGTAAAATCATTTTATTTCACATGATAATTATTTTTGTGCCTTTCAATCCACTGTATATTTGCTTGCTCAAGTGAGAGCAAGTAAATACTTTCTAAACCCATTGTAAATTCCAGCTAACAAGTCAGACCTGTTAGGGATTTTCTCTTTTTAAATGGCCTTTTAAACAACATACATCTTAAAGGACAGCCTCAATAATTGGCTGAAGTGGTTAACATAGTCAACAGGCTTGAGTGAAGTTATGTCACACATGTGAAAGTATGTCACTGAATCCTTCATGAGTTTTGTTAACAGAGTGTCCTCTCACACCTTGTATGCATCGGTCTACTTACATTCCTCAAAGTGAATTAGATTAGTTTCACTCCATGCAGGATGGCTGAGTTACTCCCTGTTCTCTGCATTAGCCTTAAAGTGTATCCATTCAGGAAATACTTCATATCCTTTCCCTGCCAACAGATTTATTCTCAATTTTACAAAAATTGATACCATCATGAAAACTAGAGTGAAACAACAAGACCATCTGAAGGACATCAGACTTTCTCTCTTTTTTTTCCCCATTTAAGCTCACCTGATTGAGTACATTAAGACGACTGGATAACAGGACTAACAGCTGCAAAATAAAAGTATGTATACTTACTGACAAATGGATTAAAAATGAAGTCTATTGAACTTTTAAAAGCAATGTTTGAATGATAAGCCTTAACCATGTGAGCAGATGTGATTTGGGAGAGCACAGAGCCAATAAAGTTTCTGCAGCTGCGCTTTGTGGTGACGGCTGACCCAGAATAGACAAATTCATGGTGTGTTTAGTTTTGTATCATACCCACTGTTGTCTGCCACATGAGTCCTTGTGACTAGGCCACAGAAAGCCGATAAAAGCTTTTATGGTTACGCAGGGTCCTTGATAAGTTGTTTTCCACTCACACACACACATTGTCACTCACACAAGCACACATTTAAACACAGATACATTGAAATAACTAATTAGAAAAAACACATTTAAAATTACAGCATTTGCACGGAAGAGACGAAATAGAAGATTGTGGTAAATAGTAACATGTTTTCAGGCACTAATTCTTTACACACACGCTGTCACATACCAGCCAATAAAAATGGCAACTTCAGCTTCTGCTTGTGTTTCCGTACCAAAACTTGTGGATGATACAAGAAGAAGCTTTAAACTAGTTTAAATCTCTCTCGAGGCCCACAGCCACCAGCAGAGACAGAAAACAGCCAATTGGTCAATAGCAAAAAGAATGTAGCGGCTAATTTCTGATTTCCCAAATGCCATTTTCTCATGTTACTGTCTTTAATTTTGCAACTCTGTTGCAATAAACAAATGCAGGACATGGCCTGAAGGGGTGGCAAATGGGCAAAATAGAACCAGAGGCCAAACAACCTCAACAATTGTTACTGCAAGGCAAAGAAATATTGTGGTCGTTTGGTATCATATATTTTGGTCTCTCCTGAACCCACTAGACCAGAAATTTGGTTTAAATGTTAAATCAATCAGATCATGTAGCTTCACATCTGCAGACTTCCCTCATTTCTCATGTATAAGTCAAAGTCAGAGTGTGCAGGAAATAAGTGCAACACTAGTCATCATACTTTTCACTATTTCAACTCCAAAAGTTATATATTTGCATGAGCACATGTAATAACCTTTGAGAATTTGAGCTTTTTAGAAGCAGCAAGGAATGTTGCTGCTAGAAGTGCAACTGTTTTAAAATGGGAGCCAAAATCTGTTGTGTCCTGCCTCTTTATGGCAGCTTTAACTCTGGAGGGATTTTGCTTAGTGAGGACTCATATGGGGAAATCAAAAATCAAACAGCTGTAGAGGGAATTTTCTCAATAAAATATGACAACCAGAAAGAACAAACAACCCCTCTTCAATGTGGCAATGCTTGATTTCTTTAACTCTTTCTCTGGGGGAGGTTACCAACTATGAAAGTTGTTAGAAATAAACAGCAGGAAGACTCATAAAACACCTGTTTCCAGTACAGGGGCCTAAAAGCCAAAGTTGTTAATAGCCAGCCATAAATTGCTCACTCCATTGTTCTGTCACCAGGTTGCAGGTTTGCATTTCTGTGTCGGATTCATGACATAACAATCACTCGACGCCCGCCCTTTTCTACTCTGACATTAAATCTTTTCATGCATTAAACCCTGGCCAAATGCATATATCGTGCAAATTTTCATTTGAATTTTCAAACCTTTCCAAGTAATTTGGCTATTTTCAGAAATGTTCTCTTAAAAAACACCCTAAGATAAATGGTGCTTGATTTGACTACAATGGAGATTAGTTGTGGCCAGTTCAGCTCTAAAGTTGGTAGACCGCTGATATTAAAAAGAACATTTGCACAGGAAAATGCTGATTTATTAAAGCTGAGCTGCTGTTGACCTTATGTTGAGAGTTGGGAGCACCAGCACAGAAGGGTCTTTTTCCTAATCAGTCTTTTGACAACAAACACAAGCTGTTTGGGCCACAGAGAGCAGTAAACGTGAATGCTGGTAAAGGGCGAATTCACATCTGTGCCTGCGTAAATCTCCTCACCCCCTTATTTAAAAAATAAAACAGTCCTCTGGACATCTCAGCCTATTTGCTGCAAACCATGAGTCTGACAAGACAAAAGAGGAGGTAGAGAAATTGCAGGTGAGGGTGATTTGGGAGCAGTGAAAAAAGAGAGACAAGCCTGGACGGGACCAGAGGGAGACCTCTGTCCCAGCCATCTCTCACAGTCAGCTCAGATGAGGAGGATCAATGCACTGTAAAAACCTGCACAGCAACAAAAATGGGGGAGGAGGGTCGAAATCTGCCCATCACTCACCTGCAGTAAAGACCCGTCGTTATATTCATTCCCCTTCAAAAATGTCTCCTTGGGAAAAGCATTAAGGGGGATGTAAAGGCTACTAGTGCAGTAACCCTAATGCTTCCCCCAACTTATGAGTTCTTTGTTTCAGCTCATTGACTACAAAACATGACTAGTGGATACATTTTTGTTGCATTGTTGTCTCTCAGAGGTTTTTGTGGTTCTCTCAGGTTCTCTCAGATCCTTTTAAAAGAAACAACAAGAGCAACATTTTTGCAACATTCTCTGCCTGCTTTATGTTGGGAGGTTCTAATAAAAAGCCACCATGTGCCAATTGAGCGCCTACAATTAACAGATTAGGGTGATAAAGAGGTTGCATGACTGCGAGGCACAGGGCCGCCTCCCCGGGCCCTCAGGGCTCCACGATGGGCAGGAGCAAGAGAAGGAGGGTGTGCTGATGATGAAGGACCCAGATAATCTCTTCCTCCCTCCCCTCTCTCTTTCTCTCCCCCTTTTCCTTTCCCTCTCCTCGCCGCCCTACCCGACCCAATCCCTCTCACCCTCGTGCCCTCGAGCACCTTTTGCAAATACCTGCTCAATATTCTAGTTGGTGTTGTTGGGGGGTGGGGGGCATGCGGTGTGTCTGCAGAGGAGAGATACAACACACAAAAAAGCTGCTTGAAACAAAAAGCGGAACATCTGCTAAAGCGATTGCGAGGTAAATATGTTTGACAATTATTGTTTACAGTGACAGTGGTAACAGTTTCAACAGCCAAATCAAAATGCCACCATTTCTCTATTTGCAGTAAAACAGATGGGCCTACAGCGATCCATTAGCAACCTGTCAAACGCTTTGTTCGCAACCTACTTGTGCGTCTGAGCTCCTTTGCTGTGTGACTAAGGAGTGGTATTATTTGGGCACAATGATTACTATCTATTTGCCCGGCATGAATCTGATGCTGACTGCTTATTGTTTGTATTATATTTTTGCCTTGTTCTTTCTATACTCTCTTGTCTTTACTGTTTCCTTTCCAAGAGAGCAGCTTGAGTCCATATTTGCCCCCCCACCACACTCATATACACACATGTTACTGTATTATTAATGGCCATGCTCTCAGTTTTGCACTTTAAAGAACATGCATAACGATTTTTCTCTCGCTGTTTGTTTACTTGGCTGGGAAGATTGCAACACATTTGGGGCATTTCTTGTTATTCTGCTGTGGGTGAGATTATTCAGCAGTAGAAATTATTAAACAGTCGGCTCTTTTATCCTGCCATCTATATACTCATGCTACCTTGGAAGAACAATGTGAGCGGAATGAGTGAGCAGGAAAATCCTGGTCTTGATGAGGGATCCTAATCAAATTGGCAAGTCAAAATAGATATCCTGTTCCAGGTTTGTGAAAAAGACTTTTCATTTGTAGAGAGCAACCAAAGATGGTTCTATTATCCACTTACCCTGTCACTGTTTCTCCCCACCTCTCTAACTGCTCTAAATACGCTCAATCAAATATTGTGTTGAGAATAATTAACCCCAGAGCCCCCATAGGTTCTAATTGATGCCTATTAGAGGGCTGTGTGATTCCTGGATAAACACAGAGGAGAGAGAGCAAATGGCAGCGGTGTGGGGTGGAGGTTTGATTAGTAAGCAAAGTGTGGGAGCGATGCATACCGGGGTAACCAACATTTAATTATCAATGAGGTTTTTGCAACACTTTAGAGAGGCCCCAGGCAGCGTTTTCTTCAGTCGTAGTAATGGGCTCTTTTTAATAGAACTTGTGTTAAACACGGAGCTGCCACTACAAAACTTTGGCGTTCAGCCCTCAGTTGTGGCTGATTTAATTCACTGAAGAGCTGATTTCGGTTTCACATTTTGGAAGTGTGCAGCAGGGCTGACAGTGAGTTACACACACACACACACACACACACTGCGTTTACGTTTTGTCATTTGCATCTTTTTTATAATTTCTTTAGGAAAGAAAAAACTCTGAATGTGCAACTCCGACGCCTAAGTGTCATTTTCACATGTGAAAACTATCTTTAAAAGTAAATTCATGTTTTTTTATAGGATTTAAGACCCAGGTCTGAATTACCAGGAGTAGAGTATCACTGGAAACCAGCAGTCCACACTCTGTCATGTGGGCTCCCAGTAACAGCAGTGAGAAGTTTGTACATAGATCTTATTTGATTTCGTAGTCAAGCAATATTGAATTTTATTCTCACCATGAAACTATTAAGATTGTTTTCAAGATATAATTGCCATATGAAACTTCTGTCATACTATAAACTGGTGGTCACTACTGCTCAATTTACCATGTATGTTGTTGAATATAATGAGCTTGAAATAAATACATGGAAATGAATTCAAAAATATCCAGCTTGGGTTAAGAAGGGCAGAGAGTGGGGCTGGAGCTCAAGCCACATTCTCAAATGATCATTTTTGTCATTAGCCACAGAGATAAAAACTCAAACCCAAACCAAATGTTAAACTCACAACACGAACTTTCCACGTCCCCCCCCCCTCTCTCTCTCTGTCAGTCAACACAATTGAAACAAAACCTGAAGTTTTGTGATGTAATTGAAGGATCATGGGAGTTAGTGCAAATCTATTGCAGACTTCCTCTCTTCTTTTCTGACATTCCATCTGTCCTTAATCTGTGTTTCTCATTATCTTTATCTGTTATTTCTTTTGTTACATTTTGCATCCAACTAGATGATGATTTTATGTGGATAAATGAGACATATGTTTATATACACAATTATTAGCATACCTGGAAGCCTGGTAGAAAAACTTTAGTTTTTAAATACTGTTATATTCGTGGTATAAATATATAAATCCCAGAAAATCAGTACCTTAGTGTTCGGTTAGGTACTTATACTCTCTAAGGCCCAAGGCTCTTCTTTCTGACTGGAGCAAAGGTGCTCAGGGCAAAAGCAAAGCCCAAGTTTGACCCAGTTTTCGGGGGTTCCTGTTAGCAAACGGCTGGGACTCAGGGTAACCCTCCATCAACACCAGCTCCTGTAATTTGGCCGAGCATGTGCCAATCAAGGCAACCGCGATGACAAGCTCGCGATGACACGGCCATCGTCCTCTCTCCTGTCTTTGCTGCCTGGGCATCTCAAACTCCAGAAAACATCCCAGTGATTATGGCATTTCAGTGTCATGTGGCATGTTGAGTTTGGCCAGAGCCTTGAGATTGACAGTGCAGAGACAACATGTTTGTGAAATTCTCTGAGTTTATTGGGAAAGGTTGAAGTTTTTGGCACACAAGTCTCCGGTGTTATTTAATGAAACTTCTTTGTGGAAGCACGCTATCAGATCGCATTTACTTCCGTCCAAAAACAATGAACCATGAGTAAAAATGTTTCAAAAATTACGACTTCCGCGCAAAACTTCAACTGCATTTTAATATTGGCAGAAAATCTCTCTTTTTTTTTTTGAAAACAAAGCCTCGTGAAAGTTCACATTTTTCCCCCTCCAGTTTGAAAATGGCCTTTCCCATTTTCCAGCTGTCAGGAGGGAATCCTTTTTCAGGACCATCATCAGTAGAGAGAGAGAGAGAAAGAGAGAACAACACATCTGACAATCCACTGGCATGAAAGTGAGCCCCTCAAGCTAACAAATTCAGAGAGAAAATTACAGTTTTGCGCGTTTGTGTCAATATGCATGTCAAAAGGTAATTGGGAAATTGTTCTGGAATGTCAAGTCCTGTTGGCAGTGTTTAGCCTGTGGTTAGATCAAAACCATTTCTTCACAGGCTCCAAGAGGCCAGACCCAGCTACTTAGCCCTCAACCGTATGAGACACTCCTTTAAGATAATAGTGTGGCAGCTTATTGTAAAGTTATTACTTTATTATCAGATGCTCAAAGGATCTAGTGAGGAGGGCAGAGAAACTTTATTGTAAATTAGTGCTGTGAGTTAAAAGCCACAACATTCAATCAAGCTGTACACGATGCAGAACCAATAAATGATTTACTTTACTTGTGGAAATACAATAAAGTCAGAACATCAGTGAAATGATTACGTTGTTGGCTATATTTAACATGGGGCTTCTTCTACAACTAAAACTGTTGAGTGGCAAAATTACCCCTAAAGAACATATCTCTACAGTGACCATAATGTTAAAGAACACCACCATCATTGTTTTTGATATTGAATTTGGTCATTTTTTATTTGAGGGACTTATTTTATTTTCTCTGATTAGCATGCAGCAGAAATCAAGATGTGAATTTAAGGTTTAAGATGATATCATTAACACTGTTACCTTTAACAAGCCTTTAAAAGGCAGAATTACAAAGTAAAATAATATTCATAAATATTCCAGGAAACCCGCAGCTCCACATTTTGGAGATGGTCATATGATCATTGTTTAGTTGATGAAGTAGTAATGATCTGGCATGTCCTGTCACTTCTGTCACGACACTTCGTAATGCATCAAATTACTTGACTACACTGTACTGCACTGCACTGTGCTATACTATACTATACTATACTATACTATACTATACTATACTATACTATACTATACTATACTACACTGCACTGCACTACATGACATTATACTATGTTGCACTATAATATAACATACTACTCTATGCTACATTACATTGTACTGTTATATTATACTACAATACACTATGTTATACTATACTATATTACATTATACGATACTGCACTACACTATACTATATTATGCTATAATGTACTGCACTGTAATATACTATCCTGCACTACTCTGTACTATGTTATACAATATTATACTACACTAGATTTTACTATACTGCATTACTCTACACTACAAGTATACTATACTACACTACACTATATGATACTATGCTATACTATACGACACTATATTATACTATACTACACTGACTATACTATCCTATGTTATACTATACAACACTATACCATGCTATACTACACTACACTACACAACACTGCACTACATTATATCATACTACACTATACTGCACTACACTATACTATACTGTGCAATACTATGGTATAGTATACTGTATACTGTATAGTATAGTACTGAACTAATCAATGGGGAAAGTAGCCAGCTTCATGTGATCTACAGCATAGGATGATCTCTGTCACCTGATTCAGCCCCTTTTTTCTTCACTGCACAACTTTATTGTGTGTATGTGTGTGTGTGTGTGTGTGTGTGTGTGTGTGTGTATGTATATGTGTATACATACACACACACATACAATAAAGCAATAAATCTTTTCAAAACATCACATAAATAGGTGTTCCCGACACACATGTTCTAACATGAATTGAAACCACACTGAGGTGAAACAAAATGTCAATAAAACGTTATTTTTCTAAGCCTGTTTTTCTAAGCCAATCATATATATAAATATAGACACACATGCACACATATACATAAATAAAAACAACAGCAATAAACAAATCCTCCTAGCTTTGTTTTTATTTTTCTATATAATAATAATAATAAGAGGGTTGGAGCACAGAGTACCAACTTCATGTTAAAGCGCTCACAACTCACAAAAAAAAAAAAAACAGAAGAAAGAGAATGGGAAAAATAGGGAGAGAGGGAGAGAGATACAGAGACAGAGGCGGGGGGGTGTAGCAATCGTTAAAGGGCCAAACCAGTGAGTTGATTAGGTTGTGGAGAGAGAAGCTGCTGCGGCTTTCTTTGCACACAGACAGAGCCTAAGTCCTTTATCATGGGGAGGCACCGGCGTGGCCCGGAGCTATGGCTGGCCTGAAGCGAACTACCAGAGAGAAGAAAAAAGAGAGAGACGGGGGGGATGAGTGAGAGAGGAGGGGGTGTCTATCATCAAACTTCATAATAACGCTTGGGGTTTGCCACAGCTGCGCGGTGACCCTTTTATTTTGCAGTGATGGAACAGATAGCTCACTATGAAATAGTGTGAATTATCATGTCTATTAATTCAGTCAGACATCCACGACCGCCATTCTCTGCTGCTATCCTTCTGTACCCAAATCTTCCATCGCATTTTACCCATAGAAATATGTGATTCCGGTCGCTCTCTCGATCTTTTTTTTTAAAGGGTTGATAATCGGAAAAAATGCGAGGCTTGGTGTTGCGGCAACGTCCGTCACGATAGAGTTTAGTCACAAATACGCTATGAAATTATTTAACTGTTTCGGGGAAAGTGATTATATAGGCCAAAATATGTTGCATTTATCCCGCCTTTAAATATTCTGAAAGCTTTTATCCTTTAATGGGGCTAAATATGATTCAAATGCAGCGGCCTAAAACAGCTTATTAATATGAGCAGACGTCAATGAAAAGCAGTGTAAAACCGGCCTCTAGCATTCGGGACGTTCTGTGTCATGTATTTTACCTTAATAACAGCTAATAAGAATATCATTCAGAGCTATGATTTCTGTTTTAATGGCCAAATTCGTTTCACTGAACAGTACTTGGTGTTTGAAAGGCCGGAAATCGTCTAATGCGCTGTCAAAAGTCACCAAAAAGTCATTTGCAGTCATCATTGCTCACGCAACCGTTTTGCCAAGAACGACTGCCAACGTGGTGCGCTGTCAATATTAATGAAGATGGTGCTCCAAATATGATGACCTGACAGCAACAACAACACGGAGGGAGGGGGAGATGTGGCTGTGTGCTTATGAAGCGTGAGGGCCTGGTTTGATAAAAGGTCTGAGTTTGATACACAGAGAGAGAGAGAGAGAGAGAGAGAGAGAGAGAGAGAGAGAGAGAGAGAGAGAGAGAGAGAGAGAGAGAGAGAGAGAGAGAGAGAGAGAGAGAGAGAGAGAGAGAGAGATGATTGAAATGGCGTGTGCCTGGCTGACGGGAGCCAGCGAGGGACAAAGCCTCTGCGAAGCCACGGCCACTCGAGCAATTATTCCTCCACGCTGCATTTGGATTAGTGCAATGGAAAGAAGCATATGTTTGGCCTGGGGCGACACTCCCCCCCTGGCTGACTGCAGAGGATGCAGTGAGAGGCACACGGAGACGGGCAGAGAAAGAGAAAGAGGGAGGCTGACTAAAACTCGAAAATAAAAATGCATTAACCGAGTAGGGAACATTAACGCAAATTTAATCCGCTCCTATTTAGATATATATGAGGATACACAGGAGCGTGAAATCGACAGGCTTCAACACTTGATATGTGAGTGGGGGACAACAATGTGCTGTCACACACTTTTCCCCAAACCTCGCAATTACATGCGTGCAGAGTTTACGAAGCTCCCGGACCCCACTGTTTATTCACGGTCACCTAATGTTTTCTAATCGATTACGGGATGTCTCAAGCAATCAAGGGTGATTGGATGATTTGGTGAAATCACTGACCTCTCTTGGCTTTTGAGCCCTGGTTCGCAGAGTGGGCAGAGGGGCCCACGTAGGGGGTCAACGCCAGGCGGTGGGGTGGAGGTAGAGGGGGTCTCACAGCTCCAAATGACCAATAACGCCAGAGTAGAGGACAATTAGCCATTTCGCGCTTCAGCGCAAACTTTAAAGTCCCATAATTCGATTACACAGATTCCCATATCAAATGACATTTGGAGGAAACCCCGCGTGTTGTCCCAACCACTTATGAAATAGGGAGCTTTCACTGACAGTTAAGCGTTTTTTGGTCAAATTTTAAATCCTCTCTCATATATTTTCAAATCTTTTTTTCCTCTATCAATGAGAATTCTCTTCAGCGTTCACCCTTTGCAGGGGCATATATATTCCTTTCCTTAAAACTGCTGCGCAAAAATGATCAGCAAATGCCTCGATCCCCGTTAGAATCAAAGCCCCCTGTTTAAATGTCAGGAGGACGGCGAGGCTTTAATCAAATTCCACTCATACCAAATGTAACATTTTCGGCGGTGCAGTGAACAAATCCGGGCCTTGTAGGCTTTCTGCCATGCAGCTCCGCAGCATTGCATGCAAGCGCTCCGCTGGCGCTACAGGGTAAATTAGGCCATGCAGACTCTCCTGTCATCAAGCACTGACCGCAACAGCATGGGCTGCATATTTCCTGACCACAAACAGAACTTGTGCGCATGTTGGTTTTTTTTTTTTTTGGTTTTTTTTACATCTATTTGGGAAGTTACCGCGCGTTTAAAACATAAGCGTAGATTTATCATCTTAAATTTTATTAAAATATCTTTCATAATTATTGCAAGAGTTTGTCTTCAACGTGCACCACCGTTTGATTATTCGCGTCATCGCAAACTGTACAAAATATTTTTCAAATATTATTTCGACTCTTTTGTTGACTGTTGACAACAACAGGCCTTTCGCTAATTAATTACCATATACGATAATTAGGTCGTAATTGGTGTAGTTGAGACAAGCAGCACTTATGGACTGAATTAAACAAATTCGGAAGACTATTTCTCATGGCTCTTCAAATTCCATTACCCAGAAAGATAGAATTAATGTCCTAGAGATCTTCCCCATCTTATACCAATAAAGCGTAGAAATATCCTCCATTGTTGCGCATAGCGCTATTTCAAAAGCGTTCGTTTCACCCACCAAAACCTGTTTTCAAGCGCACCCCGATAAATATATTAAATAAAATTAGCATTAATGACACACATGTGAGGATCTTCCTCTTCGTTAATACAAATGAATGTTTTAATACGATTGTTTTCTCTTATAGTGAGTATTTATGCAACCCCCTTCCTCACATCCACCGTGGCAGGAGCAGCCTGGTAGTCTCTCCCCTTTATGAGTGAGCTATTGTGCCTGAGGACAGGATCCCACACACAAACTGAAGACTGAGCCAACAAAAACAGGGCCTGACAGACAATGCTTCGCTTCACCTGCTCCAGCAATGCGCATCGCAATTATGCCAAGGACATGTACAGTTAGGCTTCATTCACCCTCTTGCAAAACAACTGGCTCAAAATTTAACCAGGTCCAAAAAATGGTACAGATATTAAATATGGCTGGAAAGGGGATTGACAGAGCAAAGGGGGAGGTGTTGGTGGGGAGTTTACAATATTTTAAACTACATGGTTACCAGACAGTGAAATGGGGAAAGCAAGAAACAATACCAAAAAGCATATATCAGCAGACAAAAATCGCACCCCAGTCAAGATTGATTTGGAGCTGTGTAGGTGCCACTCCATCAATATACAATCAGAATCAAATGCTATGCAACGCTCTCTGCAGCCCTGCGCGTAAAATAAAGGCCATCATCAAAGTTACAGCCTGACTGATATGACTACATTTGACTCCCTCAACCAAAACACAGCAAAAATCCCAGCTGGAGCCGCAGATTCCTTATAGAAGTGCGTGTTTAGATCAGGATATGCGCATGAATACGACACACCGAGCGCCGATTGTCCATTGATTAGCCTACACTGAGAGGCAAACAACATAACAAATATTTGATGCACGTCTCTGAATAAAGCCTTAGCGCAGAATAAAGGCGAGGGTGCTAAATATAGCCTATAACAACCAAACATTGAACACCAGACCTATATACATCTCAAAGGGTTTTAGCTGGAGGGGTGGCGCTGCACACTTCAAACGCGAATATATCCATTGTTGTGCGCCATTTGGCCTGCACAAGATCCTGTGCTCTGAACTAGGGAGTTTAAAGTAAGATATTTTTTATTATACTTGAGGGAAACAATGAGTTCAGCTGCTTATTGCAAGGAGCAATCGTCAGGGGAGATTTAAACTCAATTACTGTGGCCGTTCAGAATGGGGAAAAACACAAGAGCGGAAAAAGAACAGAAAAAAAACACCCGCAGTGACTAAAAAAATGAATAAAAATTCGACATGAAGCGTATCAAATATTTATTTTTTTCTGGGCAACAAAGGACTATAATACATTGACAGGCATGGGAACTATTGCCAGCACATATCTATACAATACAGCTAAAACCGCCTCCAATTTTGGACACTATCGGACATAACAAGATATCAGGTGGTCCCAAAAAATGTGTTGGTTTTTTTTGTTGTTTTGTTTTTTGTTGTTTTTTTGTTTGTTTTTTTGAATGTCTTCCGACATGTAAAAGGGACAATTTCCATTTATTGCTTTTATGGTGCTTCAAGGTGAGAACAAGAGGTGAAACGTATTCTGATTGGCACAACACATAAAAGCTTAGTATAAAAACGAAAATAGTAACACACGAAAGAAAAAGTGTTCTCCTCTTCTCACGTACATCGTGTCAAATTAAAATAAAAACTGAGTAAGGATGACATATAGAGAGAAATGGAAGTTTATTTCTATTAAATTTGTTCACTTGCTTCAATATCGCCTCAACATGCTACAAGAGGGCTGAATTGAAATATCCCAGAGAAATAAAAAGTACCCCAAAAAACTTCTCTTTTCTAAGAACCATAAAATCACATGAAGAACTAACTGAATATTCAAACCCACTAAAACAGGAGGCACCAGATAAATAAAAAAAGAAAGAAGTTTCAACAGACGCACCATATTTACAATTCCCATTAAATTACACATAAATAAATATATACATACATGAACACTGATTCCCTTATATAACCGCGAATCGTGTTAAAATTCAAAAAGTTCAAGTTGGTCGCTTGGATAGAGTGAGAGTCTACAACTGAAGTCATGACATGAAGCTCTGCGGGATTTCGCTATGTTTTTCAAGTTTATTATTCACAATACTGATAAGAATTCATCCTCTTTTAACTTCTTATTTTTTCGTCACAATCGTAAAATTGAGCACTGGGGAGGGGTAGCTGGGTTTCAGTCCATTCGCTGCAGCTCATAAAAATAAGGGTAGTACATAAAAAGTCCTCTGGCAGAGGCACTACACCTTTTTTCCTCGCCGATGAGCTGTTGCTCTACAGCTATTTTTTTCCTCCTCTCGTCTGTTTTAAAAATAACTTTACGCATGGTTCAGATGTTGGAAGGAGATTCTTGCATCGTTTCCTCTTGAATCCAAAAAAGAAAAAAAAGTGAATCCGCGCAAGATCAGGAAGTGGCACGTTTAAATTTATCAACGTATTTATAAGGTATTTATAATATTTATATTGGATGGGGGAGGGCGGGGCGAGACGGAGATTTGTGGGTCGCTGTGGAAGAAGGGCCCCGGGGGCCGGTCCTCGATGATGGTGTGGTGGAAACATCACTTTCTGTGCTTCTCGTCTTTGTCTCCTTTAGTGCCGTTATCTGAGTGACCGTTGGGGTTGTTGTTGAGGTACATTTTGTCCATGGCTTTGATAGCCTCGGTCAGATAGTTCTGAAAGGCTGTGACGGCCGCGCATAATGCAGGGGCCCCGAAACCGTGGGAGATGAGACTGAAATGGGTCAAACAGCTCTGGATTCCCGGTTCAAGAATAGGCTGCGGCCGTGAGTTCCCCAAAGGCGAGCGATCCTGGGACAGCAGGTCTGTGAACTCTTTGCAGACTTGCCTAAAAACAGAGAGAAGGGCGATTTAATGTCTGCGCCGTTTCCCTGCGCGAGGGGGGGGGCTTAATGACCTGATTAAAAAAGACATCCCAGACAATGTAAAAAAAATAAACAAATATTTAAACTGTTCAACTTGTAGCCTAAGTCGTTTAAAAAAAGTGGCAAGAGACTAAAATCTCCAGCCATCTATTGACTTTTTCATTTCCATGTGACTAAAAATGCGTCACTGTTTTGTTTTCGAAAAATTAACACTTGGCAAAAGAAAATGAGAAAATGTCCCGCAGCTACAAACAGGTGGAAATTAACCTCTGAGCTAACTGGCAGCATATTTGAAAGTTATTTAAGGGAGTGGGGGTGGGGGGTGTTATCTGGGAATTAAACAGGCAAACACCCAAGAAAACGGGCTAAATTATCCGGACGCGTTTTAATGGAGTCACCTTAATCTTGGTGCATCTAACACAGTACACGGATTCACGTTGTGTATTTTCAAATGTGTTAAAAAAAATTGCGATGCCTTTTTTTAAAACAGCGCGTCAGTCTCCAGATGAGTGTGTCGCATTAGCCAGTTGGTTAATTAAAGCAGCAGTCTGTCATTGAGATTAAATGTAGGCCTCTGTGTAAAGACACCACACCGGTGTTTCTGATAAAGCGCAATTTAAAAAACGGAGAAAAGCGCAGTGGGAACGCAGATGAGAACCAGAAATAAGTCAGTGTCAAAGCGCACTAACGTCCTCTGAAGAAAATGGCCCAGACATTTTTATTGTAGGCTTCTTGTACATCAAATTCCACTATATGTTTAGAATTACGTGTATAAAAAAATGATTAAATCCACATCATGCAAGCATGGGTGCTCGGTGGGGTATTCGATATAAAATTGTATAAAATAGTATTAAATTAAATCTGCTAATCGCATCATTTTGAGCTTGACAAGAAGCACTGATGACAACGCGCGTGCGCGCCATACGTGCACTCGCAGAAATGTGATAATAGCACTTACTTCGTGGCCAGCAGCATGTTTTTTCTTTGGACTTGTTCGTTTGGGTCGGTGTGTTGACGGTTTACATATTCAGCTACCGCCTTGGCTGGAAACTCGGTTTCGCATACATAACCAAAATCTCTGGCAAGATGTACCGCCTCGCCTGGGAGAAAAAAAAGGTGCAAGAGAGGGATAAAAAGATTGAATGTGTGTTAAATGTGGTCACAACAAATTCAGACACTTCCAGCTCGAATTAACACGTGATTAGCTCTGGAGCACGGGCCCCGTTTATGCGCTCAGACAGCCGGTTTAGAGCACCTGTGTCTTCCCTGATGAAGATGGAGATCATGATGATGATGATGGGAGCGAAGGGGCCTGCTAGCAGTCAATACACGTCAGGCTTTATTGACACCGTAAGTGAAGAGAACGCATGAAGATATTAACTATATATCCGGGCATCCTGTTAAATACCAAGTCATTGACTTGAAATGAGAGAAAATCCAGCGTAGTTTAAGGTTGATTCCCTGAGTTTATCTTCTTTCTCCTACAAGACTCGTTCGGTTTGGGGTTTCGTTGTTGTTGTTGTTGTTGTTGTTGTTGTTTTGTTTTGGGTTCTTTTTGTGTGTTTTTTAACAATATATGCGGTTAGCAAAATCCAGTATACTCGTCTTCATTTAATGGAGCACATCATAAGCAATAACAGCACTTAAACAAACGCGTCGCTCATTCACTAAACAACCGGCCTCAATCAGACGCACACATTAACGCACGCAAACACAAACACGCGCGCCACCAGGCCTTATGACCCAGAATCCTACACTTCTCCGGAGTCATTACAATACAGTTCTAAATTTCTCAGGAGCACGATCGTTGCACTCGACTCTTCCGTAATAATGATTAACAGGAACCAATGAACCGTCTCAAGCTTTCACCTTTGGAAAACCGCTGCACACCAAATACCACTGCACCCAACTCCGCGCAGAAAATAGATTTCATATTTTGGTTCACTATGTGTGACTGGTCTATACCATAATGAGGCTAAAACGGACAGTCCTCCGCAAGTCGGTGTGGATGAGATGTTTGCGTATATATAACGACATATATTGAGGGTTTGATGTAAAACAATAAAAAAAAAACTCCGTTAAAAATGAACCAAAATATCCAGGGCTGTATTAATGCTTGAAACAATGCGGGATTAATCAACTCCTCATCCACGGGGGATACAAAGCTCCGTGGTGCCCAATAAACAGGCAGTAGACTACTCAATAATTAACTGGACCTCAGCACAAATTCATGGATAAACTAGGCCAGCCGTGGACCAAGTGTGCAAAAGCGAGGGCCAACGCTGCAAAGCCAGGAGAATTACCAGCACCATTCTCTCTCTCTCTCTCTCGCTCTCCCTCACTCTCCCTCATAGACAGACACACGCACGCACACACACATCCTTCATGCTTTATTACTTGCGCGGCAAAGTCGCTCCACATTACACGGATGAGCGCATATGCTGATTTCCAACACAGGGGAAGAAACGGGGGAAAGAGCGAGGGAGGGAGGGAGGGAGGGCCAGATCCCGGTCCGGAGCTAATATCGCGGCAGCTGCAAGAGTGAGAACGTGATTTACAGCGCCAGGCTCACCTTCCACTAGTGACGTCAGCAAGGTGACGTTGGCTGCTTTGCGTCTTCCCGCAGGTAGATTCAAGCCGATTTTATCCAGCTTCTCCCTCAAGGATCTTCCTCCGTTTTTAGACTTGGCCCTGTGGCACCAAAACAAAACACAAATTTGAATATATAAAACGGACAAGTAAGTTTCAATAAATGTATTGAGTCATTTCGGATTTATTTGGGAGCCAAGAGATATTTACCGTGACGTGTAAACGCGTCAAGCATGGGTCAAATGTGTTTCTTTCTGCCTAATTAAAGGATCAAATGCTTGCATTTTCCTTCCTCACCCCTTTTCGTGTCGTCAAGACAAGCTATAGATAATACTAATAAGCCCTTTTCTCCCCAGCAGACAAATACTGTAGAAAATGAATAAATAAAGGTCTTATCACAGGACTATTACTGGCTGCGTGTGTACAGCACTTCAGTCGACAGTTCACTGGAGACCAATGTTTTCATGTGTAATGTCTTCAGTGGGCCTATAGAGTTGGGCTTGAAAAAGACTAGGCCTGCATTAATTTGAGAGAAAGGAGCAGAGGGAGAGAGAGAGAGAGGGAGTTAATATGAAATTTTAAAGACCCCTCCTGCTCTAAATGCAGGCGTTAGGTGTCATGGTTGGTCGATTTTAATTATTCCTGGTAGAGAGAGAGAGAGATGGAGAGAGAGAGAGCATCACACAGAGAGCTCTCTCTCTCTCTCTCTCTCTCTCTCTCTCACACACACACATACACACACACACACACACACACACATGCACACACAGGTACAGACTGAGCAGCAACTCACCTCCTCAGAACCCCGCCGAGCAAGGAGGCGTTGAGGCACTCGGGCGGCGAGAGGCGTCTCTGCACCTCCGCTACCGTGACCTTGTACTTTGATGTGGAGCTCAGGAGAGACAGGCGACCCGGAACCGAACAGAACACCTCGTTGGGGTTTGTCACCCCTCCAAAAAGCCCGTCCTTGTTTATGGGGATGGCGGAGATATTGTTGTTTTTCGATAAAGAAACTGGACCTATAGGAGAACGATGAGGGACGAGACAGAGGGAGCGTTGTGAAACCCATTTCATTCATAAAGAAAATGCACGCGAATAATAATAAGAATACGAATAATAATACAACTATTTATAATAATTATAGTAGTAATAATAACAATAATAATAATTATTATTATTATTATTATAACGCACCGAGCTCCTATCGTTATTGCACCACCCAAAATACTGAATATCTGGTAAAGACTACCTATTGTGACAAAACGCCGTCGCCCGTGTGTGATTTCAAACCGAGTGGTGATCAGCACAGCGAGGCTTTCCACCGTTCTGGTGTGCAGGAGACAAAGGGGGACTGCGCGCCTTTGGATAGATCACTTGTGACATTAATGGCTCAGGAGAGCCTAATAGAGACAATAGGGGCTAAACGAACTCTTGAGATTGCTAATATAAGAAGGCAATTATCATGTTGATATGCAGATAGAAAGATTTTGGAAAAATAAGAAATGGGAAAGGAAAGAGAGGGAGAGAAAGAGGAAATCGTTCCAAGTTTGATCGAGTGCGCTTTGATTCGACCGGACAAATCTCTTCGAAAACCTTCCCCTCAGAAACCCCGAAAATCTGAACATGTTTTCCCCCCCATAAGTAAGTGATTAAACATTATTAGACCTGCATTACGGCCGGGTATTTTTATTAGATTTCTTTATCCGCGAAATGGCTCGGCATCTTCCTCCATACCAGGCCTTTGCGCGCTCCATCCTTTCATTTTTTAATGACCGTGCAGACATATATAGGCATGTTCCTTTGACCATTAAAACCCTCCAACGCAGAAGCCCCCCACCAACCTCCTCCGCTCATCTCTCGCTGCTGCCCCGAAACGCTGACAGTAAATTCCATCAGCGAGGGGGGAAAAAAAAGGTGCAGCCAGTTTTGATGCACTTGGAAACCATGTAATGAAAAATAGGCTACTGCGTATTAGGATCAGTCAGGCATTACCGCATTGCATCGTGTTCTCTCAAGCAGAATGGCTTGCGCGCGTGTGCGTGCGCGGGTGTGGGGGGGTGGGGGGCAAGCAGAAACATGCATGATATCCCGGAGAACATTGCTTACCTTTTTTAATTACAGTCTGGTCGGGAATGTGAACTCCTTGGTCCTCAACAGGCTGTGACACAAAATACATAAAAAAACGTGGACAGATTTAACAAAAAGGAGCAGAAAAATCCGCCTCGGTGCTGTTTTTCTGCAATTATAGGAGCTGTGCAGGAACAAAAGCCTGACACAATTAGCCACAATCACCCAACATGGAGGCTCTGGAGGCCCATACCTGTTATTATTGTCCCCGAGTGTTTTTAGAAAGTCGCGCTGACGGACGCATCGCACTAAAACTCAGACTTAACTAACGAAGCTGCGTCGCCCCATAATCCTGACCTCATTTCGCTTTCAGACTGGCTCTACTCACAAGGAAACTTCCAATCTAGATTAGATGTAATTACGGCAGCGCTGCCTATTAAAGGCCCATGAACTAATTAGAGGATTATTGGTGTTTGTTTCTGATTTTAAACTGGGGGGAATAATCCGTATAAGAACGACGGGTTATTGACAAATTGGCCTCTCATTTATCACGCAACTTTGCGTGATAATCGTAGCTCTAATCTGTACACAATCCAGAACACGCTTGTGTTTTTGGTGGATACAGGATGTATTTATTCATTACAAAATAACTCAAAAAGGATGAAACGCAATGAGAGAAAGCTTTACGGTAAATATCAAATCCATGCTGTTACTAAACACAGGGCACTGGAATAAATTCAATTACATGTGACAATCTTAAATTTTACTGTCAAATATCAAAGTCGTATTTATTATCATTTAAAAAAATGTTTGACGTTGTTTAAGTAATTTTGACACTTTTTGTTTCATTTTTCATTATTTTAGTTTTTTGTTATCATTTATGCATTAAGGTTTAACACGCCTCATCCGGGTATTATTTAGATAATTCCTATTAATAAAATACTTACGCTAGTATAGAAACGAATAATACTATTGCAGACTGGTTCTCTATATTAGTCTCTCTCTCACACTCTCTCTCTCTCTCTATATATATATATATAAGCAATGTGTGATGATCAGGGGGTACGGTAACCGCGGTAATCCAGGTAAAAGCTTTCTCACCTGAACGTCTTCTAAAGAGTGAGGTATTCCATGGATAGGGATAGAGTCCGACAGTCCCGAGTCGAGACCGTGGCCGGACGGTAGGAGCACTTCCCTGCGGTAATCCCGGCACAGCTGGTGGGGCAGGCTGCGGTGCTGGTGCAGCAGGCCGCTCTCTTGTGCCTGTCTCTGGCCCGACCAGCCGGGGTGCTGCGGCTGCGGCTGGGCGTGAAGGGAATTCAGGGAGTACGGGTCATTGACGTGCGAATAAGGGTCCTGAGACTGCGGATAGATAGGCTGGTAGGGTGGGGGGAAGTACGGGGGCTGGAAGTCCGAGTTCGGTGTGTGTGAGAGCGGTGGGGCGCTTGTGTAGGGACTCTGGCCCACGCCGCCCAGTTGAGGTAGCCTGGCTGTCCCGTTGCTGGTGCCGTCGTGACGGTCCTGTCAGAGAAACGACAATGTTTTATTTTAACTATTTAAATAATAATAATAATAATAATAAAAGAGCACGCACACAGGAAAGAAGAAAACTGTTTCCCATCTTACTGGAAAATATGGCCCAGGTGAAAGACAAAAATGGATTTCCGTTTATTTTTACGGTTTACTTTAAAATTAAACAATATATCTAAAATTGGACAAAAATGTAAATTAATTTTAAAATCTTACAAAGACTTTTCTACATAAATAAATGACATTGAACAGTTAGCAGTTCGACAATTTTTGAACATTTTTCTCACAGTGCCACAATATTTTTAGGTTGCTTTTTCCCAAACGAGTGGTTAAACGAAGGGAAGAATAAGGAGATTACAGCCCATGCAAACAAATATAAATATGTGACACGGTGATGCTTCAACTTACCATCGCGGAAAAACTGTGCACTAACATCTAAACGATTTTTGGTGCGATTCAAGAAGAATGTTCAGTTCAAAAAGACTTGAAGCGCTTCACAGGCGAGCAAATGAGATTTGACCAACAAAAAACACAAACCAACAAGGGGGAAAATCGGTGCCCACAGAAAACCAGAAAAATAAATAAATAAAAACACTCTTCTCTCCTGCAAGATGACGATGGCCCCGGCGATCAGATATGTGCCCCAGCGGCAGGACGATAATCCATCAGAAATAAAAGGTTAAATCCCCGCTGCAACTCATTTGGGACTAAAAATGCAGATATTCGGTTGTGCTGGTGGATTTGGGTCGGAAAAGTTCTCTTGTTAAACCCTCTTTCCTCCCTGATCTTCGAGCTATCACAGTGCTATACCGTCCCCTCGGTTGAGCTCATATTAGCAAAAGAGGCGCTTCTTCGTCTCCCTCCTGGACTCCTAGTAGAACGCATTCATGACTATTAATATTACAGAAATACTTAATAATAAGGAAAGAATGGCCGAAAATCGGGTGTGAACTGGAGGACGCAACTCAGGGCAGGAGTCTCCGCTTAAATGACGTCCATTGAAAGGAGGAATCAGTATATCTAATCAGAGTAGGGGAGAGAGAGACGGAGGGAGAGAGAAAGAGGGAGTGAGAGGCTGTGAGGGGAGTGGAGAAAGAGAGACAAAAAGAGGGACATTCTCTCTTGTCTGGCGAATCAGAGAGAGAGAAGGAGGGGGGCGTTTAAAAGGGTGCCAGGCCCAGAGCGCAAAAGTGAAAGAAAGACACAAGAATAGAAGTGGACAAGTGGAAGAAGTAACCATGGAAGGAAAACAATGTGCACCTCCGATTTGGGCGAAACTCCGGCAACAGACGACGCTCTGGGCATTCGGACCGTCCAATTTCTACCACTTGTCCTTTTGTTTTCCACCTCAGACTCCGACAGCGAAATGTCCTCCATGCTTCTGCCTGCCGCGTTAATCCGGCGTTTTCTCTTCAATCCCCCCAAACTGAGAGTCCCAACGAACTTTAACACGCAATAAACGAGTTAGAAAAAGATGAACGCGCCAAGGCTTCCTGGAGCCGCTCGGATCTGGCGCTCTGAACAACTTTTACGCGCGGTCGAAAGATCCTCGCTCCTCTTCCTGCTCACACTTAAACATTTTCATTACTAAATATTTTACAAGTCTAGCATTGCGACGGCATATTTAGTATTTGTTTCCTTGTCTAGTAAGATATGAAGCTTGACATTTTGATAAAAAAGGATCACAAGACGATCATGCAGGTGCGCGGCGTCTGTTTCCCTGTTCTCGGTCGTCTCTGTCCTCACAGAGCGCTACTGAAAACACGTCTGACTGGCTTCTCCACTCCCTTAAAGCTCCCAATTATTGCGGACAAACTTTGTCTAAGCACATATCAAAAGGAAGTTTATTCAGTCCACGCATGTACATTTCCACGCGTAATCATACAGCTGAAATCGTATTGTATTGTATGAAATGTATTTGATTCTGTTTAAAATGGAGAATATAATATATTTAAATATATTTTAGCAGGATGTGTTGGTAATTTAAAAAACCTTTTCTGATCTAAAAAAATAAAACCATTATTTTTAACCTAGTTTTTATTTTATTTTAAAACGCAATTAAACGTCGAAATATATTTTTCTTCTGCATAACATAAATACATTTCTGCATAGCTCCCATAGTGGCACACAGGAAAAAGAACATAGTCAATACGAATACGAACTTTAAGAGAAAAAAAAATACCACTATTGTTTTAAACATTTTAGAAATAAGTAACAAAAACCCCACCAGTGTTTCCATCCCGCTGCTCAATTAAAAGATTAACAGCTGTCAAAAAGTGACATAAATCACACAGAGGCTCATATCTCCAAAATAATTGGGAAAAAACGAAGCAAAGAAGAGATAAATCTCTTACCTCGCAATCTTCATATTTTATGTTATCAGTTAATTTCCAAAGCATTTTCATAGGTTGCTGAAGTGGATTTTGAGTAAAGCTATCGCCTTAGTCTTGTTTTCACTCAGTGAATTGTGCTCCTCGCTCACAAAAAACTACTTTTATTCAAGCTGTGGGGCTGCTGTCTGTCTTGCGCTCTGAGGTCTCCCTCTAATGGTAGAAGTGAGAGGGCTGGAGCAGCTCTGTAATAACTCTGGCACAGGGCCTCATTAGCATATCAACAGCCGTTTGAGTTCCCCAATCTGCTCAAACACAACACCAATGGATATCATTCAGGTGTGGGGGAAAAAAAGGTAAAGAACTCCTCATTTTATTTCTGCTGTGCAGTGAGGGGTTCGTCAGGGGGTCTTTATGTCTGGCGGCTGCAGTGTATTGTCATGTATAGGAACCTACATGCGTGCTTGGGACGTTCTTAGCCCTTCAGATGACACAGAAGTGCACGATAGAATAGAATAATTAAGGTCTTTCATTGATAGGATTTGGCAAAGAAAACTTTCTTGGCTGTGGCTGACACGTTTTCTTGGACTTTACTCCTGTTTAAGACGCGTCACTGTCACGCGCTCTGCGGCCCCCAGTGTTTTTAAACTCTCCAACTGTTATTTTAATCCCATTGACAACGCATATTTTAAGAGGCGGTGTTTCTTTTAATGTTATGTTAAAGATTCGCCTTTCTAAGAACTGGCTACCTGCATGTGAAGTGCTTTGGGAAGGGGTGAGGGGTCGGTGGGTGTCGATTAACACAACAACGTGTCTCTCTGTCATTTGAATGAGCGGCATGATTGCGCCTCTGCCCCTGTCGCCGGCCGATCGCTCACCTCAGCGCGTCGTGGGTCAGCAGACGCGTCGGTTGCCCCTGGAAAGGCGTTGGCCCCTCTCAGGGTTTTTTTATTATTGAAAAAAAGAAAAAACGGGATTACCATTTTTGGTGGGGCACCTTTTCACAGACAGCTGTTATTAATGAGAATGGAAGAGACGAAACTGGCTGACAATGACAGCTTTTTCGTGCGAGTCTGTCTGTGGTGACCTGCTCTGGTTGTCTCTGTAACTGAAACTAGAGTTTGTATATTCAATCAAGGGTCACAATTCCGCTCAAAAAGAGAAAATATGCGGGAAGACGCAAGGACAAGTTTCTAGTAGGATGCGTCGAGAGTTAACAGCACACCATTTTATTAATCCACAAAAATGACACATAATTGTGTACAACTGCAGTCTAACATGCACGCAATTCTTCGTGTTTTTATGTCAGTGTAATGAGGTGCACAACAATTTCGCCACAAAGCTATATTTCAAAATAAAAGGTCTTATTAACTTCAACTATTATGTGTAAGCTCCTACCGCGCAAAATATTCTGAAGGCTTTAAAGACGTATTCTGATCCTTTTTAATGGTTTTGTGTACGTGTGGTCGCTCACCTGATACAACGAGTCGACATTTTGACAGTTTTCAAGTTTTTTTTCCTCGCTTTTCTAAAGCTGCGTCTTTGTTTTCAAGCAAACACCACATACCTGCCATTCCTCCATTTTGCCCATCATTGACATTCTTTGTCTTCTGCTGCCTTCTGTGGGAGTTCTGGTCACTAGGTACTTTGATGCATGTATCTCATCAATCCCTCGGTCCCGAAGTAAAACTTACCTGGACTGGATCGCCTCACCTGGCCATAAAAACGCTGCGGGGCAACCCGCTGACGCATGCGCGTTAGGACGGGTGTGGACCAGAAGGGAAACACGGTGCGGGATAAGCAGGATAAGTTATAACTGGAGCTTTAAAGTCATTTAAATTGAATGGCTAATAAAATAATTATTTAAATCAAACATAAAGACAGGAAAAACGACACTGTAATCTATAACAACGCAACACAACACGCCGATTCAAGCGAGTCACAAAATAGCCTACTTATATTTAAACGTGACTGAGGAAGTAGAAAATCAATTTTGGTGCTCATTTGTTCATAATAATATATATTGTGAATCAAATATTAAAGTGTCAACCCACAAAGTCATGAATACCTTCTTTAAAGCCACATAATTAATGCAAACTCGTATAAATAATAGACCCGACAAAACAAAACTACACTAACCTAATAGCAAGAGTAACACAATTCATAATAAGCCCTTATCTGACATGAATAATAAAATTTACCTTCTATGCTTCTTCAATTTTTTGATAATGAAAAAAATAAAGAAATCTTAAAGGTTAACTGCCAATATCATTACTGTCACACACAAAGCTACTTAGCTATTGTGATGCTCATTATTTATTTATCCCGTTTATTTTTAATACACTCTTATGTGGACCCCTCCGGTAAAAAGCGAATCAGCCTCCCGCGCCTGTCACACACACACACGCGCGCGCGCACACACACACACACACACACACACACACACACAGTGAGAGAGAGAAAGAGAGAGAGAGAGTAAAGCAACATGTACGTTTGTAGTGTCCAAAGATGAAGAATGCATTCATAGTTCTTGTATCAGTCTGGGGTCTCTTAAACATCACCACATAAAATCTATTGATTTTTTTTTTGTCTATTGTTAACATTTAAAAACAAGTCTTCATGCTTTAAACGCAGAGGCGAGCGCACACAGACACACTTAGACACACACACACAGAGACACGCAAACACAGACACACAACCTGCACGGTTTTAAAAGAGAAAAAAAGGTGGGGGGTGGGGGTATCGTGGGGACCCGAAATGTTGTTTGGGGTCTGAGAGCGGGTTACTCCCGGACAACACCGGGGTCCCTCTGACTATGCGGAATATTTGTCTGGGGCCCGGTTCCACCACAGCAGCCGGCCCTTTGCAACGTTCAGCCCCCCGATACAGACAACTGTGTTCACTGGAAATCAGCAAGGCCGCTGGACAGTATGTTATTACGATTATTATTATTATTGTTATTACTACTACTACTACTGCTGCTGCTGCTGCTGCTGCTGCTGCTGCTGCTGCTGCTGGTGGTGGTGTCAGGTGTCAGATAGGTATCAGCTAAAGATGCTCCATCGGGTCGAAATACGTTTCTGCAGACTTTTATTGAGTAACATTCATGTCACCGGTATCCGTTGAATAAAAAAGGATTCAGCTCCTATTTAAGCGCTGTCCTCCAGACAGGCTATGTCTTAGCGCCACCTTGTGGCTGAAACAAAATATTTGAATTTTAAAAAACGCGTGCGCACGCATGGAGCACTTCAGCAAATGACTCCAGTAAACTCATGTCGAGGAAAAGAGTCACCATGCTTTTGTTATGTGAGCCTGATATATTTAGTATAAGACAAAACACATTTTGAATCTTATGGATTTTGCAAATAACTAAGACACGGTTTGGCCGAGCGTTCAGACAACACAACAATCCTATATCGCCATCTTGTGGTTGCCGATAATAGATAGAAGATAAGAAACTACTTTAACTCTTGAGAACCACACAGTAGCGATACATTTTTACATTGATAATTTATATATTTATTTTTGTTTATTTGTTTGTGACGCGCTTTATTATTATTTACCATTATCACTTATTTCCATACCTTCAATGTATGCGTAAAAAGTATTAGTAGTTGGGTTTTTTTAAACAGTGAAATCATTATAGTCATGTTCCTAGTGGAAAATTGGACAAAATTTGCATTCTTCTAAAATCTTTAATGATAAATTCCTAACTTAGGAACAGAGTGTGTCTTCCCAAAGCGTCAAAGACTACATTTCCCAGAAGCCACTCGACGGCGCTGCGTACGCTGATAATTTGGTGTCGGCGGAGAACAAACACCCTTGACTGTGACACAGGACAAACTGGGAAAAGAAGGTTTGCTCTTTTTTGTTTTTCCCCCTTTTATGACGCAGGACTTTAAAAGAGCTATTTCGAATTTGAACATCAAATGTTTAACGTGAATTTCACGTCAACCCTCCGCGCGTAATATGACCGTGTAGGCTGTCCAGGCTGCAGTTGGCCTCATGGTGTGTAGAAGACTTTCACAACATACGCACCAAAGCAAAGGAGCCGAAACCAACCTTATATCGAGCTTCAATGTTGGAGCTTCCGATAATCTTCTTTAATAGCCACAGCATTCAGACAATTACTCTGGTCGTTTGCATCGGGAGGTATTAATGTTGATTTTCTACGCAAATACTAACAATGGATCGACTGTGACTTTGACAGGAATCGAACATGTCTGTGGATTGGATCGGATATGGCTACGCGGCTGTGATCGCATCAGGGGGACTGGTTGGTTATGTGAAAGCACGTAAGTGTTGTACGGTCAACTTAAAAATCGATACCTCACAAAATTATCCAATCACGATGTGTTGTGGTTGTGATGAAATCCATATGCCTTGTCTTTTTCTGTTTCATAGAAATATCAAGCTGCATTTGTTATCCCTTTAAGTTAAATATGTGGTAAATCTAGGGTTTGTTTGTTATTTGCTTAGGATGGTTGGGATATAAACTGCTTCAGACATCACAGTGATGTGATTATCTTTTCAGTTTCATTTATTTTGTACTACTTTGGTGTGACAGAAGCAACATTGTTGAACTTTGAGATGTCAGAATGATACCAGTCTTTGCCGTTGTCTACAGCTGATCCTCAGTTTTGACTCGGGTCTTGAGCTGCTGTGTGTTGTTTGTTTCAGGTAGCATCCCCTCCCTCGCTGCAGGCCTTCTTTTCGGGGGACTCGCGGGCTTTGGCGCCTACCAGATCTCCAAGGACCCTGATAACGTTTGGGTGTCTCTGGGTGGGTAGATGACTTTGCGTTTTTGGTTTGCAAGATGTTGTGACTGACCTGTTGCCTCTGCGTTGTGTTGTACAGCGACGTCGGGAACTCTGACTGGAATCATGGGAAAGCGCTTCTATGGATCAAGGAAGTTAATGCCTGCTGGATTGATAGCAGGAGCAAGGTACTAAACACATCGTTGCATGTTGCGTTTGCATCTATTGGCGCAACTGTGTGTATCAATCAGCACTATATTTAATAGATGCTGATCATAGGTCACAATCTAAAGTAAAACTTGTCTCCTCTCCACTTGTGTTGACACGACATCTAACTATTTCTTGTCTCCTTCCAGTCTTTTGATGGTGGGAAAACTTAGCCTGGCGCTGCTCCAGAAACCTCAGCCATCTTAATGGAGGGGCGATTTCTGACGTGCACTTCATTAGCAGTTTCAGCAGCACACTTGACATTTTGTTGTTTATGGTAAAATGTGAAATAAATCTATCCTGTTTATATTTAAAAATGTGGTTCTTTTGGAGAGAGTTTCCATATTTCTGTGTCTGAAATGTGTGATGCTTTCTCACGTCATGCAAATGGGGGGGGGGGGGGGTCAGGCTTTATTGGTCTGAATGATCCTAAAAGACAACAAAAGGATCACACAAAGTTTCTTGTAAACTATTTATCTGTTGTAACAACTCAAAGGTCCAGTAGAAAAGGCGACTATACGACATGTAAAAAATGATTTTTCTACACTCAACGGCAGAGTTGGCTTGCAGTGAATCCTGAAACAAAACTGAAAAACGCCGAGGTCGTCCCACATGCAGACACGTTTCAACTTCATGGCAACTGTCAGGACCAAGTGGTGACTCCACACGTAGTTGGATTAGACTTCTTCTCCAAACTATCCCATAGTGGCATAAAAGCACAGCAGTTCAAGGAGCCTTGCTGAACTATCTATTTCCACCATATTTGGAGGTCCAGTCCACCCTGCCGTGGACCGGCTGTACAGCAGCAGCACTGCTCAGCAGGTTCCCAGCAGTTCTCCCCAGAACTGAGTAGTTGCTCCCTTTCACCTCTGTCCGATCTGCCCTTTTCTTCCAGGCCTCATAATCTAGGAAAACACAAGGGTCAAAAATCAAAGAAATCCAGAATGGAACTAAATGACTGGAGCCTTTATATTCCAGACAAACATACACATAAAAAAAAACTGTGGCACAGATACTAAACAGCAACAGACAACAGGACAAGCAGTGTGAAGGACAAAGCTAACCCTACCAGCAAATGTTAGAAATACCTTCATTACTCTCACTCAGACGTGAGTTAGATATGGGCTTATCAGAAGGAGACAGACTGGCTAAAAGAATAAAGAGAGGAGAAAGTTGCAGTTGTGAATCTTTGAATGGAAATAACAAAGCGGCGTGGCCGTTGTTGAGTACTAAGGAGCTGTTATTTCTACAGAAGATAGTGCTGAAGATCAGTGTATGAGTGGGCTGAGTCTAAAAACCTACTTGTATGCTGGCCAACCAAGGGGGCAAGTTGGATTCTCTGCCCCACGGAGCCCACCTCTTTCTTTTGGAATGAAGGCATATAAGCACTAGAGAGGTTGTATTTGGCGCTTACAAAGTTCCCTAAAAGGAAAGAAAGCAATCTTTCATTTCATTTCAGTGTTGCACCCTCGTGGAACATCCTTAAGGGACTCATCAGTAAAACGTAATGTAGAATAATGTAAATAATGTAGTGAAACCTGGATCAACAAAACAAATGTCGTGACCCGACTTAATGTGACTGAGCACGTAAGGGAGCTGCTACATATGCAACAGCTACAGAGGAGCCCATCAAGATTAACAGAGATGTTCCAGTGACACCATCTTTGAGATGAGTGAACCTCTAGTGTTCTTTGTTGTGGTTGTTGTGCAACTAAGGATCTATACAGCCAACAGATGTCTTAGATCTGTGCTTCAACTGTGTGTTTACACTCTGGCTCCCCCAGAGTGTTCAGCACTAAGCTTCTTTCACATGTTAAGCAGCAGATTACAAGAGTACAAGAACCAAGCAGGCTTCCTACAGATGGACCGGGTTTCCAGCTTTAGCATGAGAAGCAACCTGAAGGGAAGAAGGTAGGGACATATATCCAGCGCAGCTACATTCAAGTATAAGTGTGGACACGTCTTAGATTGCACATCCCTTCTTCCTTGAAATATCTATAGAAAGGATACATTTCTCCTGTATTACGTATTTCTTTAATGACAGCCTTTCCTGGTGGACTGTCTTTGGGGGGTTTTTTTACATCAAAGAAGGAGAAATCAAAAGATCAAAAGCAATGAATGAATCCATCCATCCACCTATCCATCTATGAATCTGTGAATCCCTTGAATAGGCAATGGAAAGAAAGAAACAGAAAAGTAAGAGAAGGAAGGGTAGAGAAGAAGGGAGTCTTGTCATGTCTACATGAGATATGACTGAGGCAGGTCTCATCTCTCCTGTCACAGATGCTGAGGCTCTCTCTAACAGAGCTCTTCAGATAAAGCGAGGTCTCATGTTAATGTAGATAAGCTGAACATGGTGAGAGAAGTCTTTAACAGCTCTCCTTCAGAAGATTGTCCTTACCAACATTGGCTCTGCTGACAGATAATCCTAATGGAGGAGCAAGTGGTTTATTTACATTGTTGGAGGAATTATCCCATAGATCTCGAAGCGTCATACCACTCAAATCTTTGTCCAAGGAAGACGTCCGATTCTTGCTGATCAGCCCTTCAAGCAACAAAGAAGTCACTGTATTACACAATCACTGGACTTCAATATCAATATATTTAAAAGATATCAATATTTTTTGGTATACTGCACTCATAGAAACCCGCTGTCAGGCATTAAAGCAGAAAATTAAAACTGATGGAGCCACTCTAAAGTCTTACCTGGTAAATATCGGGACTGGCTTAGGTAGTGCTGTCGAGCAGCAGATGTTGGAAGGTTGCAGTCTGGCTGGCTGATCTTAACATGGCTGGGTAACTTTGTGAGGGTGCTGAATGAATAGAGAGGTTCCTGGACCTTGGGCCTACACACAGAAGGGAAGGCAGGTGTCTGAGCATTGCTACACCTCGAACACATCTTATCTCCATGTAAGATACACTGTTAAAGCACTTACAGTGGCTGGTGCTCCTTGAGGCTCCTCTGCTCCTTCTTGGAGGTAGAAACAGACATTTCGGGGGGGTCAAGCTCCTCCCTGCTTTCTCTGGTTTTCGATTGTCCCCAGCGACGACGCCCATTCTTTAGCGTCCCCGTCCCACCACCGATGGTATTCTCACTGCCTGTAGGTGATGGTTTCTACAGTGAAGGATAGGGATAAGCAACAATTAAATCAACCCATAAATAAATGAAAATTACTTGCTCACAAGTGCTGTTTCATTATTATCTTTTACTGAAAATGGCATAAATATTGGATTGGATTGCAGAAATGCTCACTGCATTGCTGACTCCTCCAGGTTTCTCAGTTTGAGGAAGTGGGATCTGCTGAAGAGGCTGGTGAGGATGTTGCTGTTGCTTCCTGGTGTCAGTGAACACTTTGGATTCAGTGGGCTTGGGCTCGGAGAGCTGCTTCTGCGGGACCGGCCTAGCGTTTTTAACCTCCTGGCTCTGAGGATGGGGTCCTAAGATCTGGCCCACTTGGAAATATGGGTAACGCAGGGACTGGGAAGAAAAATGAAAAGCCACAGAGATTCGGATTCAGACATTTCTTGCAATATGTAGCTGTTCCACCTTTCACCTTTTAAAATACAAGAATAAACAATGATACTGCATCAATCTTTTTGACTTTTTGTTTCAGTTTTTGGTAAAATAATTCAGTAAATTGGAATAAATATTCCTGTGTTTATCCTGTGTTTATTATTCCTGTGTTTATTCCTGTGTTTTTAACGCTTCTTTTGTAATGGATTTCCTGTAGCTGTGCGCATCTGACACCTGTAAATAATGGAAAAGCACCGTCACTCCTGCTTGACAGATACCCACTACATCGTTCCCTCGGGGTCATTCAACTGTCTCATCGGAGAGTAAATTATATCTAACAACATAACGACAGTCACGATCAGAGACACACTGGCCATCAAGGGCAGAGTATCAGGCAATGGAAAAGAGTCCCAATAGCATGATTATGGGATCAAATCCCCTAAACAGGTTTCTACTCTATCATTATAAGACTGAGCCTTGTGTACCTGTACTGCAGTGGGTCTTTTTTTGGGGTCCCATTGCAGCAGGTCCCTCATCAAGGCAATGGCCTCATTACTGGCATGAGGGATGAGGGTCTTCAGATGGGTTGGAACACATTGGGGGAACCGGAAATTCATAGCAGAAGCGAGCTGGTAACCTTCTGGCCAATCTGTCTGTTGAAGAGACAGCAAACAGGAAGGTTCTTAGTTACTTTAATGTAGTGTTCAAATATTTTCAGAGAACAATACAAGACTATGCATGTTTGTGAAGCGTCATAAATAAACTAAAAGGAATTTCAATTGAAAACTGAAGGGATAAAATGGATGTTAGATAATAATAATAATAATGGGCCTAAATGAAAAGATTATCTTTCACCTTTTTGACAGTGCCCAGGACTTGGCAGATCTTAAAGATCTCATCGACTTCACTGTTTCCAGGGAAAAGAGGCCTAAGAGTGTAGAGCTCAGCCATGATGCAGCCCACAGCCCACAGGTCAATGGCAGAGCTGTAGTTAGAAGAGCGGAGCAGCACCTCTGGAGCTCGGTACCTGAACGGAGAACATATTTAAATAAACTTGCTTAGATGCAAAAGGGGCCACTGTGGAAGAACATGATGAGCAGCATTCTCACCATCTAGTCGATACATAGTCTGTATACGGAGGTTTGGAGCGGATCTCTCGGGCCAGGCCAAAATCTGCTATTTTGACCAGCTCTGGCCCCATGCACAACAGATTCTCAGGTTTCATGTCTCGATGGAAGAAACCTGTAAGAAGAACAATATCAGTATAATGTCACCCTGACTAGTTAACAATTCAAATCAGCCGGCATAAGTAGAGTAAAGGAGCCGATGTGTATTTGGCTTCAATGAACTCATCTCCTCTCGTTTTCATCTGTCGGCTGCAGCGATGGTGAAGAGTATTCATGATGTAAGGATAATCTTTTTAATACTTAGCAAATTAGATGGTCGAAATCTGGGAGATGCTGCTTTGTTCTTGAATTTCTGTCTTATGGGTTAAAGTAAAGATCTATTGATGGAACTGTTGATGAGTGAAATGACCAATGCCAGTACATATCATATCCTAGAACATCTCTGCTAAGTAAGATGCACCAGAGCTTACATACGTAATGGGGTGGCGTTGGGGTTTAAGCTGTGGCTCATGCAAAAGGTCCCAGATCAAAACAACAACAGAAGAAAGAGAGGAAAATGTATGAGGAAAGCTTCTTACCATGCTTGTGTACAAAAACCAACCCAGACAGCACTTGAAACATCATGTTCCTAATTTCATTTTCTGAGAACATCTTGTTCTCTCTAGGCGTAAAGCAAAGAGAGAGAAAAGAGAGGGGAAAGAGAGGGAAAAGAAAAGGGGAAACAAAATTGAACAAAGAGAAATGATGAAAACTGCATTTGTTGTGGGTGTGTGGACGTGCAGCTCGAGCCTGAGAGGCTGCTGTCAATCCGTGTGGAGAGCGAATGTGCACGTCTGACTGAGCTTCAGTGGGGTTTCTTTCCTGTTTTCAACATGCAGAATCCACACCAACCCATAAAGAAGAGCATGCGAGGAACGAGATGAAGCATTTGGTTCACAAACTGCAAGATTGTCACCGCTCAACTTTTCTAACGTTACCGTACATTTCAAATGTGTCAGCTACCTAATGAATCTTGCAGTATTTGACCATTTGTTTGTGATTGCAGGGCACATTGGGACGACGAGACACCTACCATGTTTGTGAATAAATGACAGGCCTTGTAAAATCTGAAAGCTTATATTTCGACTCACTGACTCAGGGAACAGTTTTTTTCTGTAAACATAAAATCGATAGGTCCTGCTCAAAAATGAGGTAAACCTTTGCTTTCACACAAGCAAAAACATGCAAGAATATGTAATTACAGTATCTCCAGAGTCCATTCAAGGGCTTTGTTGGCTTTACAGAGGTCATTTTTTGGTGTGCGCCAATTACAGCGCACAAAATAGCATCAGACCTCTCCAGCAGGAGGTTTCATTCTTTAGGCAGCTGTGAGCAAAGGATAGCCTGAAGGCATGGGCACATTTAGGAAGCATGGTGACAGAAATATAATATATATCACGCCAAAATGACATCCCTTCGGATTATTCAAATTATGAAACAAGATAAATCCTGTCTGCTTTCAGGTGTGTGATTCAGTGGAGACGACGCCTGACAAGATGCTGACAGTTTCAAATTGTAGAATTCAGAGCTTTTCACATGTGGCAAAAACATCTGAAATTCAAACTAGTTCTTGTTTGTTTGGTTTTTACCTGTCCTTCATGAGCTGGTAGAGGTTTTCCTTCATATACTCAAAGACAAAATACAGATGATCGTTTTCTCGGATAACCTCTTTCAGTTTCACCACGTTGGCATGGTTCAGCTTCTTAAGTGCCTGGTGGGACAAAAATATAAATATACATTAAAAAAGCAAATATGCTCCAGCACTCCTATCAACAGTGCTCAAAGAAATCTGCTCCTATGATCACCATCCATACCTTCACCTCTCTTAGATTCATACATTCCTCCCATGAATAAAACTTCCTCTTCATTCTGTTAAAAAAATAGGTAAAAATCACACATGAAATCTGAGTGTTATTGCATGTCGTACTGAAACGGCCAACTTAAACGGTCAACTGTGGGTCTTCATTGATCCTTTTAAAGGTTTGTTTTATCTTAATTTCTGCTAACTTTAAGTTCAAATCTCCTAAGAATCTTCATGTATTCCCATGGTCTTGTCAAACGTCATCAATCTCTGCCCAAGTACAACTTCAATTCTGAGTCTGCAACCTCCCAAGTAAGCTTCAAATATCCTGGGAGTGTCCTGGATCAAGCAGACAGCATCAGGCCTGACTTGTGTGCTCTTGGCACAGCTGAGTATCCAACCACCTACTCTCCTCATTCACACAGACAGACCTACAGTCCTGTCACTGCATCACTGGCACATACTGTGACTCCACCTAAACTGACGTGAGACTCCCTGGATGTGGTCGTATCCGCTTTTCTTCCCTGGACATCAGCCAGCTTTCAGCCCCACCGTCCACAAATCAGCAACCTGACTCAGCTCTCCACTTTCACTCCTTTTGTGTATTGTCTTGCAGGGTAACCCAACGATCAGCTGGTGGACGCCACCTCCCCGGTTTCTCATCCATTATTGATCCCTGCACCCATGCTGGCGATAGAAAGGGATGCGTGCTATCTCTCACATTTAAAATATAGTAGTTTATATTCCGTGCTAAATGCCATACATGACATTAATATTGTTGTGTACAGCTCTGATGTCTGCTCCGTGTCTTTTTTCCGATTCACCTTTTCTCTATAATCTGAAATGTGTTTATCACTTTGCTTGCTTGGCTTTTATTGATAGTGTTACATGCAAAGTGCTAATTTCAACTCTTTTACCTTTTACTACTTCCTACTGCAGCCAGGGTCTCTACGAAGACGCAGTTTCATGAAAAGAGATTTATTTTGTTTAATAAGCAGCCTTACCTCTTTATAGCGACTAGTTCACCAGACTCGTTGCTTCTCCCCATCAGCACGCTGCCGTATGTGCCGTCACCCAGCTGCTTCAGGGTGGTGTAGCGATTCATTATCCCTCAAGAGGCTTTTCATCCACTTGTCCACTTGCTTTTGTCATGAAACCAGTTATGGGCTGTCAGCGATGATTGGTTGGACCAACATATTTTGCCTCGATTGGCCACAATGAATCAAGACTCTTCAGTTAGACAGTTAAAGATGATGCTCACTGATTCTTCCAGTAATCATGTTATTACGCAGGTCAGCTCCTGGGAGCAAACGTCCACCACAAGTTCCAAAATTAGAAGCCCTTCAGGACAGGAAGACAGGAAAGAAATGGAATTTAAAGGCACAGTTTACAGCAACATTCATCATTTAGATCAACAGCTACAGCAGTGTTATAAAGACCCTTAGACGGTGGTTGAGGACATGGCAGATCTGCTCTCACCGTTACCTCTTTGTTTTTTCTGTCAGAATATTTCTACAAGTTTTATCCAGTTGTCATGGTCTATTGTCTGTATGTTTGTTATTTATTTTGATGAATGTGCATTTTCTTAATCAAATAAATCAATAAATGAATGTGGAATGGTTAACTATGTCAAATATTTCACTTTCTTTAACTGTTTCTAAATATGTTTCATCACTTAAAGAAGAAAAATGTGCATGAAGTGTGCTTCTCCACCTGTGTGTCTCCACCATGACAACCAGGGACATGACCCAAGGCAGATTAGGCCTTGGAGATGGAAATAGGATGTTACGTCACACTCTGTTATCCACTATATCTTCCTCAAACACCTGCATCCTAAGAGGATTTGACTGGCACCTTGAGCCAACGTATGATTTTCACTCATTTATTCAGTGGAGCAATAAATGCTTTCCATCTGATTTATTTAAATAATCCTTTTGGTAAAGTGGGGGTCCAAATGGCAATCTGGGAAGGGAAACAGAAAACTAACTCCAGCCCATCATAGTACATTAGAATAAGTGTGCTCTATTGTAGTTCTCGCCTCATCTTCTTAACAGTTTTATACCTTGTGGGGTCATGGGGAGGGTGCATTTATGAGTGAAGGCAGGTCCATCCCCAGATGAGTTGCCAGTTCGTTGCATGGCCCTATGTGAACATTTGTGGGTTCGGTGCCTTGATCAAGGGTACCTGGGCAGTGCTCTGAAAGGGTTCTGGCACCTTCCCCTATGACAGAACACCTTCCATGTTTTATCTGCAGTGGGGCTTGAACTGAGAACCCTCAGCCCAATTCCCAACAGACTGAGCTACCACCACCCTGTTGGAGTTCCTGCTAATGAAAAATAGACTGCAATAATCTAAAGTGGATTATCGTGCAAGAGGCTTTATATTCATTTAATTAAGAATTAATCAGCACAGTTATAAACATGCTTCTTTGGATAAAGCACATGTCTAGATCTTTCTACTGTAAAGTATGTACATTTGAATGAAACAATAAGCATTAGGACAAGAACAGAGGTCAGTAGAGTTGGACTAATCTTCCACATGGGGCAACCTGTTGTGGAGGGATTTAAATGAGATTAAGATCTTGGCAACCTGACCCCCAAGAAGCTATTCAAGGTCAATAAATGTAATAGTAAAGCCATTCAGGATCATTTATGGATGATAAAATAGCTTAACTGTGATAAAAAAAAAAATTGTGATAGAAATTGTGGTAAGTTATTAAGATTCTGTGTTTTTTAAATCGAAGGTCTGGTTTAACTAGCAAAAGTTCAGTGCACTGTAAAATCTTCTACGCTCTCGTCCTGAATCTTAAGTTGTTGTTCAATTAAGCATAGGACTCACCATTCAGTTGTTCTTTCTCCGGTGTCATGGACGGCTGAACGACGTTTCTTTCCATAAAGTGAACGTTCCGTTAACGCGTGTGGCTGCACGTATGAGTGTTCCCATGGAAACAAACATAAACGCAGCGGTTGCTGGGAGCCCACTGATGCGCAATGCATGATGGGACTGCGGTAGCATTCATTTCGCTTGCAATTTATAGCGGTTCTGTTTAATATAAAAAAGAAAATGTAATATATCACCTACGGATGCACACAAATGTCACAATTTATAAAAACATTTTGAGTATAATTAACCGAGTGTGACTTGTTACCGTCGTTCTAGCTCTGTATACGGTGCAGTTAACATGTTTTACCACAAGGTGGAGTCCTTGTTTATCTTACTTTACCGTTGGAGCGTGGATATATTTTAACTCTTTTAAAAAACAAAAACAATTAGCCTCATTATTATAATGGAATTCGATACTTTATATATAATATACCTAATAAAAGACGAAGTATTTATTTTATTTAATATAGCGGTTAGACTGTAATTCACCAACATCGATTCATGACACAGCAAATGAGTAGCCTAAATTATTGCTATTTGACGTATAGACACAATTGCAAGAGTGCATTTATTGTAAGTAGATATGGATTTAAACAAAAGTAAACAAAAGAAATAGCGTCATCGCACGGGCAGAGGGCTTGGGTGTGAGCGTGTTGGGGGGAAGGAGGGGGGAGATAACGGGTGGAATTTTCTTCTAAGAGGATTTGACCATGGATGAAGCTATGTGGACAAATGGTGCACCCTGACGGTTTGCAGTCGCTGGACACATAACATGACAACTGGTTTCAGAGTGGTCGGAGTCAAAGGCTGATTTCTGCATTAGTGACATTTCAAGATGATGTATAGCCTTCATAAAGTGGAAGATCACAGGGGTCTGTCACAGTTATGGCACTTGCACTGGCTTTATAAAGGACGCTGTTAGGAAGTCCAAGACTCTGGCATGAAGACCCGACCAGCAGGCATCGGCAGTGCCAATGCCAACTGGATGGGTTCGCTTCCCTCCAAGCTGAGTGCCATGCCTCTTAAACATCTCGCTGTGCCAGGTAAGTGTGTCATGCTTACGGATTTTTGGAACCATGAACCTTGACCCCTCCAGGAATGTGTAGCTGTTCCTATCGATGCAACAATTGAGCTGTCATTTAGGCTCCCATGACTCTTTTACCTACTGGGTGGATGTGCACGCTCCTGTGGGACCTGATCAGAAGCTGTTTGTGAAGTACCTGGCCATGGTGTTCAGTGTCCTTGCCAAGAAAGTCATGGTGAAGTGGTCCATGACTCAGGTAATTACTTTAGATCTGTCCAAGTCCATGCAATACAAAATAGATATTTTCAAATCTTGCATATTGTAAATATTTGCAGGTATTTTTTGCATTGTGTTGCAATACAGTATCTACTGTCATTATTCATAGAATTTGACATTTAGAGAGCAGCTGGATGCAGGAATTCGCTACTTTGATCTCAGGGTATCCTCCAAACCAGGCGAGCCTGGAAATGAGATCTACTTCATCCATGGCCTATTTGGCCACAAGGTGAGCAGTCGAGTACAACCTTCCTATCGCTTTTCCAACTTACGTTTGCTTTTCATCGTGCCACAAGTCAGACATCTTGTAACTCTGCTGTAAACACTTAACATTATTGCGGTTATAATCTCTGTTGTTTGCCTTCTTTCTTTCTATATTTTAGCTGTTGTTAATCTGTTGGAGAGGGGCTGTGTTTTCATTTAAAGGTCAATCTATTAATTTTTATTTATATAGTGTCTTTTACAATCAAAATTGTTTCTAGGCGCTTTACAGAATCCCAGGACCTAACCCCAAACAAGCAACAGTGGCAAGGAAAAACTCCCCTTTATCAGGAAGAAACCTTGAGCAGGACCAGGCTCATGTAGGTGTGTTGCATTGTTACCTGTGAGCTTTGTTCCATTTCACAGGTGAGGGATGGTTTGTTGGAAATAAACACCTTCTTAAGCAGACACAGGAAAGAGGTGAGAAGCATCTTTAAAGGTATCATTTGGTTTCCAGATGCATCACTATGTCAGCAAATATGCAAAATTACAATATAAATTATTGAGATTTGATGTGTGCTGCAGGTGGTGTTCCTAGACTTTAACCACCACTATGCCATGGACGCAGCGCACCACGTCTACTTAATTAACACCTTACAGGAAGTGTTTGGGAGCAGACTTTGTCACAACTGCACAGTGGACACCCTCACACTGGATTACCTCTGGGACAAGAAACACCAGGTCAGATTAGGATACATGTGCATTTGCCTTTATTATCCCTCTAGAAGAATTTTTAAAAAGCATGCAAGTATTAGACCTCTTCCTTACTAAATTGTTGTATTTCCTTTGACTTTCTGTGCATGTGCAGGTGATTACACAGAAAAACAAGCAGGTGTTGTGGCTACTGGACAGCCCCTCGAACCTGTGGAGTTGGTTAATCCCTGCCACCCCTGACTCTCCTGGACAGGAATTAGTGCTACCTCTTATCCCCTTAACACTACTTCCACTATCTAAGCCGCTTTTCCTCTTTCATAGCATTTATCCATCATTATTTTTTCCATTTCTTCCTCTGTAACATTTGCCTCTGCCTTTCCCCAATATTCCATAACATTTTCTGAATGTCACCTTTTGTCAAAGTTATATTTTTGTTATCATTCCCACAAATGCACACATGCATACTAGCATTGTTAGCATTTACATTTTTCTAATGACGTATGGGTGTCACTGAACTGTTGGTCCAATTCCCTCTCCTATGACCTTAATCTCCCTTAAGCTTAGATGGCAACAGGTCGACAGTTTCATTAGCGTGGAAACCAAAAGACTTCTGTTGTAGTTTCACTGTTTGATGTCTGGGTTAGGGCGGAGCAAGCCTCTAAGACTTTATTAAGTAATATAAAGTCATATAACTTAGCCTGAATATTCAGCTTTGATTGACTCAAGGGTGCAAGGTTTTGTTTTGTTACCGCCCGTTATTCAGGGCAAGAATAACTGACTGTTGTTCGATTTCTCTGTCCCCAGGTGATTGTGTTCTACCATCATCCAGCAGCTGACGGTGTCCCGGTCATGTGGCCTGGTAGTAAGATTCCTGCTCCGTGGGCCAACACAACAGAGCCCAGCAAACTCATACAGGTCAGAAGAATTCAAACTCGGCAAAGCGCTCGGCTGACCTACACCGAGCGCTTTTTAATGTCACACGACACAAATTCTGTAGGCATCTTTGGCTTTGGGATTTTTCCAACTGGATATATCGGTTATTGCAATTAAATCATTTATTAATCATGCTTTCTTTGTCTTATTATAGTTCCTGGAAACAACATTGAAGGAAAGAGATAACGGTGGTGCGTTTCATGTGTCTCAGGCCATTCTCACACCCAGAGTTAATACAGTGGCCAAAGGCTTGCTTTGGGGGCTCCGTAACTACCTAGTGGAAAGGTCAGTGAATGCAACCAGTTGCTTTCAGGCTCTGACTCTACTGGAATAATTTGTGGCCACATAAATACGATTTATTTTGCATTATTACATATTCCAGTTTGCTTTTATATTATTTTATTTTTTACTTATAGTCAGCTTTTTTGGACTAAGTCGAACCGCGGTATTCAGTTTTAGATGTGTCCAACAGAGGGCAGTAAACTGCAAAAACTCGCGGGAACGTTCATGAATACAAAGAAACCCCTAGTTTACATGCTGAGAGAGATATTATTATCAGTTCTTAACAGCTTGACATCAGTCTTCAAAATAATGATGCATTTTGGCAAATGAATAGCAAAAGTTATCCTTGTTGAAGTTCTTCTGCTCTTTATAGTTCCAGATTGAGATGGTTGAGATGGTTTAATCTGTTTATACTACAGCAGGCTGCACAATTATGGGATTTGCCTGGTCTTTGAGTGTAGCTTCTTTGGAAATGTTCTAACATTATATGATTTCATGCCTTTACAGTTACAGGATCAAACCTAAATATGTTTCACATCAGGTTGTTTTTGACTGAATTTGAAATCAGAGTGGAAATCCTGATTCAGATTTGAACTCACTGTTCACTTACATGTGAGGGAAACAGACGCCGGTGCCAGGTCAAAGGACCTCAGCGCGACAGGAGGTGCCCTAATTTTGCACTTCCGAGGAAATGTCATTGTTTAGCGCCACTGAGTGCAAACTCTGACTTCCTGGTTTTGTTCTGCTGGTGGCTAAGACAGACCATAGTGTTTCAGGTTGGCGACTGGTGATACTGTGTGTCTTTCTTGTCCTTTGACTTTAGGAACCTCCCAGCCATCATGTCCTGGGTTGAAGCGCAGAGGCCTGGGATGGACGGGGTCAACATCATCACTTCAGACTTTGTGGAGCTCACAGATTTTGCCAACATTGTCATCAAACTCAACAATTTGCTTTTGTCTGAACAAGGCCACAAAGCAAGATGACAAATGTTTGAACAACAGGACAAATGTGCGATGGTAATTTGTCACCTTCTTCTGACCATGCTGGGAGAGTCACACTGTGTGTTGATTTCCTTATACATCAACAGTGGTTAATATTTTGTCACATTAAGATAGTCAGGTAAAGGGATGACCCAGACAGGGGGGGGGGGCTCCGGCCTGCTTCTTCAGCTGGATGGGTGGGAGGCTTCTAGGTGGCATTCCAGCAAATTTGAAGAACTTATTGTCCAACTAGGGAATTTTGAAAGACTTTATTTTGAAGGGACACTCCAAGCGATAAAAGTCCAAATCAGGCAAAGAACTCAGGGCTGAGTTCACAAGGCAGAGCAAAAGGGATTTGTTTTGCAGTTATAATAAGATTGATTATATCAGTCATTCCACTGCCCTGGCATCATTTCCAGAGTCTTTCCCAACATTCCACTGGAAATACTGGCAGGGGAATGTTGTCCACTGCTTGTGGATGTGTGTGTGTGGGTGTGTGTGCGTGCGTGTGTGTGTGTGTGTGTGTGTGTGTGTGTGTGTGTGTGTGTGTGTGTGTGTGTGTGTGTGTGTGTGTTTCTCCCCCAAAATGTCAAAAAACAAATATAATTTATATTAATGTTTGATGTGTGCAGATAGAAAGGTGGCTGGAACAAAATTTAGGTACTCAGAACAATGTGTCCAAAAACTAATGACTTTGTTGACATCCGATATGAGAAATAAGCAATTTGTGCATTTATCAGTGGATCTTCTGCATATATTTGTTTCCGTGGTTGGAAAAGTAAGCCACATTGTTACAAGAAAAGCTCCCTGTAAAAGACTGTAACTGCATCTGTTGATGGGTGGTAGGCTTTGAAATGGCTAATTGCAGAGGGGGCCAACTATACAGGAAAAAACAATCCCTTAAAACCTAAACATATGTACAGCTATAAATTTTTCTTTATTGTTTAACTACATATATTTACACAGATGCCACCTTTGGGGGAAATAGACTCCGTTTTATTACTTCAACTTGTCCAGCAGATTATATGTACACAGGGCCAAAGAAAGCAGGCTTCAGTTAATGTGTGTTATGGGGCTTGTGTGTGCCCAGTGACATAGAGAGTAGTGAAAGTAGAGTACAATCATTCTACACTCCTCCAGATGGAGTAGGATGAGAGCATGTGAGGGAATGAGGGATAAAATCCAGCTGGAGCACTAACAAACAGAGAAGGCAGACAGAGTTATCTGGAAAGCAGATTTGTTTCTCCTCTCTCTCATGCTTCTCAGTGGAAGTGTCATTAGCAGCAAACTCAAAAAAGGAATTCTTCCCCTATCAAATGTTTCTTCTCTCTGCTTTCTGACCCACTTGTGTTCAATTGACTGTGCACATTGTTGACATGGTTGATCGTGGTCACCAAGGATTTTCAGCTATACACAGGCACACACACGCGGAATCTATACAGTCACAAGCACAGGCACTGTAATTGAGGAGTAATTACACATGCCACAACAGAAAAGTTGAGGGCAGCAGCTAAGAGTGATGGAGAGCATTCCTTTGTTGTTTGGATTGGTTCTCTCTCTCTGTCTACACTGTTATTGCCTCCAAGAGTTTCAAAGGAGTAAACTCTAAAGCCATAATGTCATAAAGCACCATTTGAGTATATATTTGCTAGCTGAGGTTCTTGGAAAATTCTGTCCTGTTGTGTCCAGGGCAGATACAAGACAGAGCAAACTGTCCAATGGAGACGTCTTGGCGTCTTAACAGTTTCTAACATGGAAAACTTGCTTTGGCAGCTCATTAGCAAAAGTGCCATTGCACAAATGCCTCCTATGTTGGAGTTGTGCAGGTGATGTTGCAGAGAGTAAGACAACCTATGGCAGTAATCTAAGGTGTTGTCATGTGTCATTACACACAGAGGAGTGTGTGCTCTATTTTAGGTCCTGATGACTACAGGACAGAGACAGCTGCCAAACTAATTACATAAAATGTGTGGATTGCATGACATTAGCCTGCTTTGGGCGGGTTAGCTAAACAATAAAAGACACAACCCAAAAATAGAAGTACATAACTTGAAAAGGAATTGTTTGTGTAAATACAGACCATACAGTAAAAAAAAAGGAAAAAAAGAAGAGCTTTTCTCACAGCAAGAGCCGGTACAACTGGGTAGCTCCAGAGTTCCTGCTCAGCCTCCTGGGATCACATGGCAGCCATGGAATTCACTTGGAATGCTGTCAAACATTCAGCAGGGCTTCTCAAAGCTTGCACTCCAGGATGAGGTCACTAGGAAGGCTTCGGCACTGCCGTGCCGTAGCAGGCAAGCACTGAGGCGTGATGGCTTGGGGACCTCTAGACACACTTGAGTCGCTCAAGTGTGTCTAGAGGTCAAAGAAAGTGTAGAACAATCGTTATCCCAATAGAGTTTAACTGTTCTTATTTCTTTTAGATCATGTTAACACCTGCCATGGTTTTATGTGACCTCTGTTATGAACAGTAAAAAATGCACAAAACTCTGCCAAATAAAATGACCCACTGATATTGAAGTGTTGGCACCTCCTTGTGCCTTTGTGATGTCTGGAGACGTCTACATGAGCAGACACGTAACTGAGATTTTTCAGATGGTGCACAGAACATTTGCAACATGCAGCATGTCATAAGAAAGCAATTGTAATAAGAAAGCAGGTGAGGCACATCATGGAAAAAATGTAAAATGAAAAAAAAAATACTTTATGTTATATTTATTCAGTTATTTGCACTTTAACGTTATTTCCCAGCTGACCTCCAGTTTTTGATTATTTCTACTTCAAAATCGCTGAATTTTATCCTTTACTGGTCAAAATCCTGACGCAGTGCGGCAGCAGCCAGATGTGCCTCATCTTCGATTGCGCGCCGACTGGGCTAACTGTGCTAGCATTCTCTGCAGTGAGGCCGTATTGCTGTCTCTCTCTATGTTGCTATGGTAATGTTAATATATGAACTAAATTTTCATAGTTTAGCTGATGTGCCTTTTTCAACAATTGTATATGTGTATAACGTCTTTCTTGTAACGAGCGATCATAAAACGGCTGTCATGAGGCACTAAGTGATGCGTGCAATCCTCCCGCACCACGGTAGGGGGCGGTCACGCGCGATCCCAGTAGTTCTTTTTGCGACTCCTCGCCGCAGAATTAGAGACAGCAAGATTTCAGTAATTAGCAACCCAAGTGTTGCCATCCCTTTATTTCTCCAATGTCTCGACTTATTTTCTAAACAGAGGATTACATATCCAAACAAACATGTTTCTAAACTGGATTTTAAATCGAAGCAGAAGATAACAATTAAAGGAAGACCAACGCCGGGACTAAAGGGTTTGCTTCACACTACGGTACAGAAGAGGACTGATTCCTACCAACATTCTCGTCATTCATTAAACCATAAAATTTCTTCATGCTCCTGATTGTTGGTTCTCTTCAGTGCTGCCAATTATACACATTAAAATAAAGTCTTATTTGACATGTTTTTAATCTCCTGTTCTATCTTTGAAAAGAAGAGGTCGATTAAAAGTGCTCGAAGGCTGATTTGTTGCTGTTTTATTTGGTTGTTGCTTTGTAGGTTTCCCAACTCGCTTCCACTGAAAGGTCCAGCATGTTTTGTAAAATAACACAATAATATTCATTATAGTGCAAGAAGACAAACAAACTCATCACGCAAGGTCATTGCTGGATTGGACAGTTACGATTGTAATATGCGTGTGGCCGATAGGGGCGCCAGAGGTTTTCATTCGTGGCGTGTGGTTGAAAATATATAACAGAAGAAATGGTTATTCACATCTGGATTAATGGTGCAAATGGACGGTTGTGGTTTATTGGCCTTCGGTTAGAGGAAAAACGAGTCATCATATTCGCAGAAATACGCACGAACTGTAATTATAATCAGCACAGGCTTTGGTGACGCGGAACAGTTGAGGGGCGGGGGTGAGACACCATAAAAATGACTACCCCCCCCCCCGCGTCATTTTAACACGTCATAATAATATACAGTATAACATAATATAATAATAACACGTCATAAACACGTTGTCATAATAATTAAAAAAACAAATTTCTATTTTTCTCCCTGGGAGAAACAAAAATCATAGTTAAAAGGAGTAGCAGCGGCATGTTCAGAAACTATTGGAACATTCCAATAATTTATTTGACCTTACACATTTACTATTAACAGATTCTCTCCCTCTCCCCTCTCTCTCTCACCTCTGTTCCTCTTCTTCCCCCCTCTCTCTCCCCTTTTCTCCTTCTCTCCCCCCACCCCCCCCTCACCGCTCTGTTTCTCATCTCTCCCCGCCTCCCCCCTCTCTCTCCCCTCCCTCTCTCTCATAATACACATATTCCCTCCCCTTGCTTCTCTTCCAGCTGTTGGCACATTCTTCCACCTCTTTGCGATTGAACGTGTTTGAAAGGAGTGCGGGCGTGTGTCTGAGGCTGGCCTTCACTGAGGGAATGAAAACTGTCGGAGCAGTGACAGAAAAAATATCTATACATTTAAAAAGGAATAGATTTAAAACTTTTCTAGCGGCATCGCCATTGCATCCTTTTTTGCAGGATGACAGAAGTCTCCGGTCCCCTCGCAGCAGTGGTAAGAACATAAATATTTGCTGAAAAGTCCAAGAAATTACTTTTATGATTTCAGGTTGTTCCTGGATGAATTTAAATGTTTTAACAGCTTGGGAGGTGTTCATTTCTATAGGAGACACTTTAACACTTTATAACAACAAATATTTCATGCTCGTTCAATCTTGTTTGTGGCTCTATGTACCTATAAGTGCACTTTGAAGGCCTGATTTTAGGGATAAAAAAAAAAATCAGGTATGCATGTGACATCAGCCCAGTGCTCTAAAATGTGACAGCATCTGTCAGTGTGTCACATGACCTTCATACTCGAATCTTATATATTAAAGTGTTCATTTGGTGAAATTGTTGGTCATATGGTCACCTGTAATGTTTACTTGCACCCTTGACACTCTCCATGTATAGATTAACAAAAAAAAGAGCTGGAGAACACACCTGGAGACTGTGGATGTGGTTTCCCTGCAGCAACACAGACATCATAATAGTGACATACTGTAAAAGTGTGTGTGTCGAATGTTGGAGGAGGAAGCAGTCTCAGCTTAATTTACCAAGTAAGCTAGCTCAGCTATCAGCTCAGACAGGATGTGCTTTTCCTGCTTCCTCTGTAGACACTTCTAGAACCCACAACCAAACCAAATAACTTGTCCATTTGGAGGTTTGCTCCCCCAAACCAAGATTGTGCAGTGAAGTACGTTCTCGCTGTCTGTGGCCTTCAATGTGGCCATATGGAAGGACACCAGTCTATCAACATTGCCAACATGTTTTCCTTGGACCAACCTTCATTTTAACCCATTTCCTCTGCAGGCTTCCTTGTGTGTTTATCAGGTATGTGTTAGCTGGAAGGTCTAACAGAAGGAGGCCAGCCACTGCCAGGGCTGGAAAATCTCCCTCATATTTCAAATCCTTTGCAGCAGCTCACATCACAGTCTTAGTGCAGAATTGGAAGACCTTGATCCATGAAATGTACACGTAGCATATGAAGCATTACATGAGGATGACTGGGGTTCTATACACTAATCTAGAGATTTAAACATGTATAGTTCACAAAGATGTAAGCTAAATCATAAAATATTGTGCTGTACAGTTATCTTGGTACACAAGTACAATAAAACGCCTCTATGTTGTCAGAATAGATGTTTATGGTTTATAGTATTCACTAGTTATCGTGGTGTAGTTCAGCGAGCTCTTTTGACCTTTGTCCTTTTTTTCCTATCTGTCCATCTTGGAGCCTTTAAGCTGCAATGTGTGACTACGGTGATGTCTGCCCCTCTACAGCTCTCCTTCATATACAACCCTCCAGGGACTTGATCCCCTGCATATGGCAGTGGAATGAACAGGACAATTTCCCAATCTAAATTTGTTAAGAAAAAAACATTTTTGATTCACCTGCAGCAATAGCAGCTTCATTTCTGCAGATGCAAATAGGAGCCTGAAAGAGTTCAGGTTGGGAAAACAATGCCAGTGGATGTTTGTTGTGATTGATCAAAGGCTCCAAAGTCAAGTTGAGTTAATAATCTTACAAGGTTTTCACCAAAACACACTCTCTTCTCACAAAACACACACTTCCTGGACAAGAGGCAGAGATTAAAGTAAGTTTATATGACAGAAGAGTTTGTGTTGGGATGTAATGTAGCTGTGGATGGAAAATCACATATAGATTCCATGTTGATTGTTTAGAACAAATATTATTGCACAGAAAATATGAAGTGAGGCAAAGCTTAGCAAAAGATGACCCCATTTTTGCCGATGAGTTGCTCTGTAGAGGGAGACAGAGAGACTCTCCATATTAAACAGCATCTGTGGTACAATGGTGGCTTTGTCAGGTGGGGGGAAAGGGTAAATCTGGAATGTAAGGGGAGGGGATATGAGGAGAGATAAAGGGATGAAGAAAGAGACGACAGGGAGGGACCAGCTAGACAAAATAACGGGCCAAGACACTTATTGAACAACAGGAGAAACCAAGTGCTTGTGACCCCAGGGGACTCAGGTGGTGTTTTTATCTCACATTTTCCACAAGAGCCCAGGCAATTTTATATGTTTCTTTTATCTCGGTTCAGTGTATCCTTTGTATCTATGCATCATCTGTGTTTGAATTTAGCCTAAAAGTGGGAAATTTGGGAAGATTTGCAGCTAACAAATCCATGAACTTGCCAACAAAAGTGTCCAGAGCTCAGGTTATTAAGATGCAGACAGTAGCAGCAATGCTGAAGGTAAACAGGCAGACACAAAACAGATGGGAAGAGCCTCAACACAGAGCCGAGAGGACAGAATAAATAAAAGAAAAAGACAGGAGAAGGTAGGACGACAGTGCAGGATGTGGTCTTGGAGCTTTATGAGTTCTCTACCCTTCCATCCCAGTCTTCTTCTCTCTGCATCCTCGTCTTCTGAGCCTCAGCTGTTCCACAGATGGAATCACAGCAAGACTGCTATGTTCCCATTTTTACCGTCATCCTTGTCATTAAGATATTAAATTCATGATCTCTTGCGTCAGTCTGATCTCACCCTTGCCATTATTATTCACACTTTGCTCTTATTCACTCCCATGAGTCGGTGCTAAATGTTCTTATGTACAATTGAGCCATTGTATTGTAACAAAAAATTGCTGCTCATATCAGTAAGAACTAATTACATTATCTTAAAAATCCAAAAATCTCTTTTAATTCAACGTTACCTACATTGACCGTCCCAAAGGCACCTGAATACTCCAGATTAAGCGGGTTCTGATAGCATCTGTTTTGATGTCCACAGATCAAACTTCAGGATAACAGACCTGAACTCTGGAAATCCGACAGCTACAAACAAGCTCAATTTGAGCACAGCAATGGCAACAACTTGTCTTGACCTGCCCTGACTCACCTGATGAAAGAGGGCAGTGGGGGAAAGGGGTAACAGAATGGCACTGAGGATAGATTTAAGAGAATAGAGTCAACAAATACCAAATTTTCTGCATTTAAAGATTCCTTTTGTGAGCTATATTCACTGTTGTGATCGAGGTCCTGGTTGCTGCCTGTCTAGGAAGGTAATCTGATGTTGCCATCATTTACTAAAGGTTTGGTGTGTGGCAATGACAAAAATCAGTGGAATGTGGGGGCTCCTATCCTCCTGGTGTTTGAATTTATTTCTCGTCTGTCTTCAGAAAAGTTGGTTTGAAGACATTCGGGGGTGTCAAAGCAAAAGAGGAAGTAAGTTCAGGGGCAACACAAACACAAAGAAAGCGCTGACTTTAAAGCGCTGACAATAATTCAGACTTCCTGGTGATCAGAGGCAAGAAATAATGACAGGCATTACAAAGAGAAATCTATAGATAAGGGGAAGTAATGACAGGAAATAGAAACAGAGAGCATTGTTATTACAGTATTAGAGGATCATGAGGGTAAATTAAGAGAACGAGGAGACAGACAGGAAGATGACAGAATGTAGAAAACAAAAAAGGAAATGATTTATTGACACTGTAATCTTCTTTTGGTGAGAATTATTTTGTTTAATCAATGGTGAGTGTGCACTCAACTCTATAAATGCATGAGCAATAAATTCCCAACTCCTTTTACCTGGAGTGAATTGAAGGGTGCTGCAGGGTTTGTGAGGTCTAACATCTTTTAGGAGCTTTTGGTTCTAGTTTTCTTTTGATCTGCCTCTGTGTTTTTATTCTGCTTCACAGTTTTAGCCTCCGTTTTTTCTTTTCCTGCCAGGCTAATCATGAATTTTCTCTTGGAATCCACCTTTTTGATTAGAGAGTTTCCACAGCGAAATCTCACTAGTGGCCTCTAGAGGCAAATATGTCTATTACACCCATAAGAGAACATGTTTATTCTCTTTTGTCCCAATTTCAAGAAATGAATGTGTTAGAATCATCACAAACCGACCTTTTTATATTTGATAAGTGTCACAGGAATGTCTCATCGTCCTTATGTACTTTAGCTCTTCTCATTTTCAACTTGATATCACAGCAACACAAATAGAGATATGATAGGAGATATTATACTGCAGTGAGCAATCTCACAAATAAGTAACAGTCATATCTTACACATAATATATACCTTACACTTTACATATATACACAAAAGGAAATGTAATCTACTAAAATCAGGCGTTTTAAGGCATGCTGTTAATAACTGCAGGACTCTGAGATGATCTTCCAGTCAGAGTCTGATGACACCTCTCCTCCTGAGATGAAATTAAGAGAAATGATGGCAGTAACTGTTCTGAAAATTACTTTTTGAGAGTGAGTGTTTCCACCCTGACGGATGCTTGCAGGCTCCACCTCTGGATTTGATTGACACCGGGAAGGGAGTGAAGGTCCAAACAGCTAAGCCCCATCTTGTGAGCCTGGGCAGCGGGAGGCTTAGCATAGCAATCACTGTGCTGCCATTAAAAGAAGGTAAACAGTAAAGAACACACAGTTCAGTAAAGAACACACAGTTCCCCTTTTAGTTCTTCAGGCTAACTACATATATTTCCACAAATCACTGGTGCATGTCCCGAGTGACTGTTATTCATTGTTAGTGGGGTGTAAATTATGGCTTAGTCAACCTTATATGAGGGTAACAATGTGTTCAACCCAAACAACACCCACATAAAGTCGATACGCTGTGGTTTTGCGATATTGTGAACACAGAGAATGCGCTGATTATCTTAGGCAGTAATTACCACAGATGGACTATATGAACTCAGGAGAAGTAAATCCAAGCCATTTTTTTAATAACATGGATGTGTTGAGTAAAATATAGCAAATGAGCACCATTTTTATGCCTGATGATTCATTACAAAAATCTCTTTGTCAAATATAGTTTGAATTAGTCATTTGTTGGTTTTTGCATTTTTTAATTATATTTTCAGGGGTGACGCGCATAGGAACGGACACTGCTCCAGTCCCTCAGGATATCATTGTCCAGGGCCCAGGCATCGAGGCAGAACACTGTCTGATCATCAATGAAGGTCACTTCTCTCCTTTCAAGATGGACTGATAATTTTGTCCTCTAAATGAAGACAGTCATTTTATGTATCCTGACACTTGTTCTCTTTGATTAAGAATGATAACATTTGATAGTGAATATAGACCTTTGGTATTCAACAAAAAAACATCAGATAAATGAAGAAGCAGGACAATTATATCCAGATTAGAGCTGATCTGTGTGAAGGTATGAATCTTTTGCATATAAAACAGGAGGGGTGGTGACTCTGGATCCATGTGGTCACCTCTGCAGTCTGGATGGAGCACACGTCACTGTGCCCACACCACTCACACAAGGTGAGGCCCATCACTCATACCGCCTTCATAAGTGTGACCCTAACGAAATAAACACTCTCATATCTGCAGTTTATGTCTCTTTCATTGCCCTTTGAGTCCTTTTACTTCAGCATCTGGCTCGGGTAGATAGGTAGGTCTTTGTTAGACTTGTGGTTTTCGACTGTCTTTAAATGAAGTACAAAAACTATTGTTTGATGCTATTTTCATTTTACAAATGTAATTCACATTTGTGAATTACACTACCGAATTTTGTATTGATCAGGGTTATATAGAATCTTTGACTTCTGTTTATATGTTCAAGTGTGAATGAAAGAATGAGAGCACTGTTGGCTTGTGGTTTAGTAAAGTTTCATTGTGTGGTTCAGTCGTTTGGGTTAAAATGGAGCTACGCATGACAAAGGGCTGTAGAGTACTTTTGTGTTTGGCAAATTTTCCATAGAAGTACAAGCTTGTGTTGATCAGCACACCACCACATGGTTCTATTTGGATGGATCTGATGCAGGCGTATCATTGAGGTTTGGAAGTGTGAAGTTCAGATGAGTCACAACTTCCAGCAGCTCCAGAAGATTCTGTACTCATCACAATTTGTTGCAGTGGATGGCAAAAAAGCTCAGATGTTTCTTGTCCTTGAGTTCACCCCTCTGACACGGTTGTGTCAGCTCTCTAATATCTCTTGAGATATCGAGATCTTTTTCCTTAATCTTTCCTCTGTCTTTTACTGCAAAGTTCTCCCCGTCTCATGACTTTTCCTTCTGTAACTATTTCCACTGTTTTCAAACACTCCTCCCCCGCTCCAAATGGTTCGTGCCAGCTCTGTCTGTTCATCCTTTCTGTATGTGCTTTTCTCCTTTTTCTCATGTGCTCTGGTCATTTAATGTTAAATATTGACAGGCCTGTTTTTCTTGCCTCAGCGTCTTGCTGGTCCAAATATTGACAACACTTGTTGTAACTACAGATAAGGGGAATGACGTGCTGGGGTGAAGAAAAGGACAAAAAGAGACAAAAGAGGTTAAAGTCAAAAGGAAAAAAAAAGGGGGGGGGGCGGCAGAACTTTCAGGTCAGCTTAATAACTAAACACATTATATGGAGATGATTATCTGTGTTTAAGAGGGAATGGGTACTGTTTCTCAGATTGACCTTGAATTCAGACTTTTTGTTCTGTAAATAATATGATCTTTATTCTGAATCAAAGAACTCACAATCAGAGACAGTGTAGCATAGGCACACATTGAAGGTCTACTGCTTGCAAAATAATTGCTGTCAAACTTTGCATGTACAGTATATATTCACATTAACCTAGAGCCATTTGGGATTAAACACAAATGATTAGGCTACATGTTTTCCCACTATTTATTTGACTAAACCCTGCTTTCTGTCTCCCATACCCAAGATCAATGTGTTAAATATTTGCAGATGACCCAACAGTGGTTACCTTGAAAGAGTACCCCTGAGACTTTTTTAAAGTAACATTTACATTTTTTAAGGTAATCTGCAATCTTTACATGACATAGTATTTGCCTCAAAATTAGTTATGCGGGTCATCAAGACGTCGAAACTTCCTGAGAAGGCCAATAACTTTATAAATAAACTCGGACAATAAGTAGTACAAAATAAAAAAAAAAAACAGCTTAAAAATTTTTTTGCACGGTTTTCGTGCACACTTTGCGATCAAATAGTTGGGAGTGGGGCATTTTAAAGGAAAGTCCAAATAGAATAGAAATATATGGTTTGCAGACAAAGGAAACCTGAGGGGGCGTGTCACAAATACCTCAGTGCCTAAAAGATTTACCAACTGCAAATGGGGGTACCGAATTCTAACTCGTCACTTGATGTGCGTCTCTAGATGATTTCAGTCACAGCTTTTATTCTTTTTTTTATATTTGTTTGTAAATACTCTCTACATATCGGTGGGGATCCATATGTCGGTATGGATTGTACTTCTTTTTTTTTTTAAATCGGTAACTGTGAGTTCACCACCCCCCTTTGTTCCGTGAGATAGTACAGTCCTGGACGCTGACTTGTGGATGGTAAATCAGGCAACTTTTCTGCCTCACGGAGGGAAGACGTGGTGGAGTCTCTGCTCTGGAGGAGAGGCCACATCAACACGCACAGGGCAGCTGCACACATACCTGCCCTCGCTTATCTGCCCCAACATACACTGATGGTTGTTAGGCATAAGGGGGCAAACTGGGCCGGACTCCAAAGGTTAGTTACGATCTTTTCTACTTTGCATCTAGCAAAAGCATCTCTCTCTCTCTCTCTCTCTCTCTCTCTCTCTCTCTCTCTCTCTCTCTCTCTCTCTCTCTCTCTCTCTCTCTCTATCTATCTATCTATCTGATGCAAAAGTTACTCAGGTTACCAACTTTCCTTTAAAAGCACACTTTTTAATGATGTTTTTCTGTTAGTGCAGTAATTGAGTCCATTAAGGACTTCAGAGGAGGCCCTTAAATCTTCATTGTAGTCGTGTCCAGCTGACGTTATTGATTTTTCTTTGATAAGCAGAGACCTTTGTGATTGGCTGAAGGAGAAGACAGAACATATGTGAGATTGCATCTGTCAGTGATCACTGGGCACCAGATCTTTGCTCCAGGGTCGATCCACTGAGCTGATCCATGCGTACTTTAAGGATTTGAACAGGAGGCTGTCCTGTCTTGGTCTCTTATTGCTCAGCAGGGGAGCAGGTGACAATCACTGCTCCTCAATATGAAGAGCCAGATCTGAGGGAAAGCTTGATGTCTGCACCATTGACATGTAAATGACCTCGGCGCCTCAGAGTCATGCATTAGCTGATACATTCACAGGCTGGTACCTGCACATGTGACAAAAAGAAGTAGCCCGTGGCGATGAGGATAGGCCGGTGGTTAGGATACCTGACACCTGAAAACAAATCCTGTCTCCTTGTTCTCAACACTATTGTGTCTGCAAGTCGACTTTTTCTCTGTGTCTAGCACATTTTTTGTGTTAAAGTTGTACTTTACAAAACAGACGAATAAGAAAAGCTTACTTTGTCATCAATTTTAAAGGCAGCCGTGTTTTTAATCCACATTCTAGTCACGATGTGATAGAAGGATGGCTAATGCTTTGGGGATATCAGTTGAGATGAAAGACAGATGATTCCTTTAGCCTAGAACCATTTTAATATGTTTCAGAGACACAAAGAGAAAGACAGAAAGAGAATAGCTCTGAAGGATCAAGCTGTTTTTTTTAGGACCTAACTGTTTAACCTCTGTACTCAGAGAGGGCTAAATTGTGGCTTTGGAGGCCAATTTATAAAGACTAAGTGAATTTTTTGCCCAAATTGCTTTATTTTTCATCTTCTTTCATTTATTTTTACCTAACAGCATTGGGTTTCTGCTCTTATAACATTGTGGTAAGCATGTTCACTCGGATCTACACTTAAAAAATTAGCTCCAGATGTGATAATTCTCACGACATCTGTGTCCTCAAAGACTCTGAGGTCTGACTTTGTAGACTTTAAAATGATCCCATGAATGTACCGTAGGATATACTGTATATTGATGTTTGTTGTTTTTTATGAGGTTTTTTAAGAGGAAATGGATGTCTGGCTTTGTTGCAATGGCTAATATGCTTTGCTATGGAAGGAGGATTTTGGTGTCTTAGAACACACAGTTCCATGCACACGTTATGTTGTGTATTTATGTTGTGTTAGAGAGAGGGAGGATGAGAGGATGAGCCAGGGTTTTCTGTTGCTTACACTGGTGGGTTGCAAACAAATTAGGTTGACACAGTGTCTATTTTAAAGGCAGCATATGGTGAGACCGTTGAGGGTAGGAAATTAGATTTTTACAAGAGCTCACTGCTGTTGATGTGTGCCTTGTGCCAGATTTTGAGCTGTGAGCAATTACACGGAACTATTGGATAGCATATTGACACACACAGTTACTGTATACACATGTACTATATGGATGACCTAGACATACATCACTCATGCCAGAGTGTAGAAACAAATCGTTCAAAAAGGAGCGCAGTCCGGCTGGGTAGACTCAGCATGGGTTTTTTAAACTGTTTTTATAGGTTAGTTCCACTAGTACAGCACAAAATTCTCACTCTTGAGAAAAGAAACGCTCTTTGGACATTTTAAGGAATTCCCTAGATGGGTATCATATCTTTTATCTTATTCACACATCACCAATATGCTTAGATTTATGTATAATTTTGTGATTCACATAAACTTGAAGTGGTGAGAAAAGAAGTGATAGGAATGAAAGTGAAGTTGTGACTTTTTTTCCATTCAGACTCTTCCATTTGCTCTCGCTCTTGCCTCAGCGGTTGTGTCTGACCTCAAGTCGCAGGAATCTGAAGGAACTAACGGAGCTGGTTTGCTATGATATTTGTCTGAAATGTCTCCCTGGGATCCAATAACCACTTTTCCCTTCCTCCGTCCACTCTTAGGGTTCTACGTGCCTCAGGCTGGTGTTTTCTCTTCTCGTTCTGCATTAGACGTTGCATATGTCAACAGGAGAACTGTCCCTCTCTTCCTTCCCCTCTGAGATATTTGGACAGCTGTGGCTGAGTGTGTGTATTACAGGGGTTGTGACCCTGACATCTTGTTTAATACCTGGCCCTTTCAGCTTAATTGATAGCCAGAGTAAAGACAGCCGTCAGCACTAATCTGGCATCATGCCAGTGTGTCTGGCTGTGAATAAACATGCACAGTTCACACACATTTAAAGCTACCTAGTCTATAATTTCTTGTTATTATCTGTTTGTTCCCAGGTTATTCGCTGTGTCTCGGAAAGTCCTATTTCTTCCGCTTCAACCACCCCGAGGAGGCCAGCAGAATGAAGAGCATGCTTCCACCAAAGAGTCCCGTGTCTGCTTTGGCTTATAACACAGGTAGAGTGTACACATCCATAGGGAGATGATCTGTGGTAAACCCCCAACCTTTGAAGGAGACTTGAACCCATTCCTTTGTTCTTCTTTAATGCCCTTGTTCTTGTGTTCACCTCCCCCTTCAATCTACTTTTTGCTTTTTTTTCTCTTTGTCTTATCCTGATTAAATATCATGAAAATTGCTCTTTCCATTCTAAAGTTAGGATGTTACCACTACAGAGGTGTGTGAGGTATGGAGAGCATAAGCTAATATTGCTTTCTGTCTTTTCAGATGTCTTTTACAAACATATGCTCTCACTGTTACACACATGCTGAAGCTTAAACGTAAAGCACATGAAATGCTTTTATCATCTGTTGCCTCCTGGTACAGCTGGATTCTCTTGACGCTTCAGTGATTGATTCCTGTGTGTTAGTGCCATAATCTTTGGACTCTTTGCCCCTCCACACACACACACTGTACAGCAGAAAAGAAAATCTGCACCCTGAAAACTGAAAGAGAAACATAAAGCTACAGGAAAAAGCAAGGCATAGAGAAGAATAGTCAAGAGGTGGCCAGGGCTGCAGTATAAATCTGCCCATGTATGGACACAAGTGTGTTTGTGCGTGAGTGTGTGTCTATGTGTGTGAGAGATCTTAAGATGCCTAAAATTTTATGCCCTGTTTCTCTCAACCATTTAAGGTTTTTTCCTCACACGTGCTCATATTCACCTTAGCTGCTCTTCATAGTTATTGAATATTTTACTGGTGTATTTTTGAGGCCACATTTTTGGATAGCCGACGTTCTTTTCTCAGTCATCGGAAGGATTTTTTTCTGTGTTGGGATGTGTAGCACTTAAACACTGGGTGGTCTTGGCTTGTACATTATAGCACCTTCTTTTCCACATAAACCCACAGACACATTAAAAACTTTGGGTTATCCTGTCTCAGTGCTTTTGAGGATAATAAGGAAGACTGTACATTGGAGTCCTTTGTCCTATTGCACGTGTCACTTCTAGTGTACATCAGCAATAATTTGCTAAGTAAAAATAGATTGTCGGGCTCATTTGCTGTTTTCAGTAGGACGTAAGTAAAACTGACTAATTTGGGGTTTGCGAGGCTCCCCACACTGCTGAAAAGGCTAAATAAAAGCTTACAAAAGGGCGGGGAGCCTCTTGAGGGTCTTGCAGTACATTTTTTTGGTCTTTTTCATTTTCCAACAGCTGACTCAACTCAAGAAAAAAAAAAGTTTGTCTTTGATATAATGGATGGCTTTGTCTGAGGTTGTGTTTGCATTCACTGTGTGTGTGTGTGTGTGTGTGTGTGTGTGTGGCGGGGGTGTTGTTCTGCCAAAGATTTGTTCTACTCATAGCTTTAAATTCAGGTGCATACTTCCTCCTCTCTGCCAGATGGAATGCATGACACTGCTATGTAGCCCCCACACAGAAGGGCTGGCAGCATTATCAAGGGCTCAAAAGAGATAAGGGACCATCGAGACACACACTCTATCAGCTGAGGACACACACACACACACACACACAGTTGCTGAAGAGTGATCCTCCAGTACCCCGCACCCCCCCACCCCTCAAGGCTGTTGCTAAAGCACCAACACTTTACAAGTACTGTAAAGCTGCTAATGCCAATTTTAACTAATTGTGTCATTACCTTGACATAGCTCTTGATATATTTTCTCTAACAACATGTTTATGTGTGGTTACAGATGAAAAGCTTGGAGGGGTTGAAAAGGCCTGGTCACCCCAGATTTGGTACTTGTCCCCAGATTTGGGGAGCCCTGTTATAAGGAAAGCTTTGCGAGAGAGGAGGAGGATTTTGGGGAGTTTATTGGGGAGTTTGGAAGGGAGGCCAGTCTGGATGTGATGAAAGCATGGATCCAGGTTTCAGTAGTGGGAAGGAAGAGATGGAGGGTTCTTTAAGTGAACTAAGATGGTTGGTGTCCTGGTTCATGTGCTGTAGTGGGTATGTCATGTCCATTGTGAGAGACAGCTGATTGTAAATGTGAAGATTTTAACCTGATACCTTCGTATGTCAAGTTTAGTGGAGAAAAAGTTGGGGATGTAAGCAAGGCGTCGTGTGGAGAGGGTGATGTGTTGAGTGAAATTCAGGCAGTGCAGCCTTTCCTTTTTGTTTGAATGAAAAATAAGACCAAGGTTTGTCCCAGGTATAGTCGTTACTTAAGTGTTTATGTCTGTATTTTCTTTCCTTTATCTTTCCACAGATTACCAGAAATTTAGCAGTGATTACGGCCATTCAGTGGTGGGTGGGACCAGCAGTGCTCGAGGCATGAGATCAGCCTCCGAACTCCGAGATTTGATGGACACCCTGCAACGCAAGAAGATTGCTCTAGAGAACAGCCTCAGAGCTAACGGCAATGGCAACCCGTCCTACTTCAGTGTGACGCAGGTCGGCCATGTCTTTACTCTGCTTTCTGTGGCATTGATTAAACACAGCTTGCTGTCTGCGCAGTTAGCCGGAATAGTTTGTGTCCTTAACAGTTGAAATTCTCCAAACATTGTCCAAACACAAAGTCCAAACATTGGTTAGCAGGGTTGATTCCTTGGTACATTCAGGAAATGTGTTAAGAACTTCCTGATTTTTAAGCTTTTCTATAATTGTGCAGGTGCTTTTGAAAAGTTGTAATAGTCATTCACTTCGTCAAGCTGGAAGAGGTTTTCTTGAAGTCTCACTGGATTGATAATTGCATTGTTCAAGTTCCATTTTCTTATCGAACTGGCTAAAGCTTCTATTGATTGATCATTTTTTGTTTTTTGTTGTTATTATTCTCATTATATGTATCAATATATGTCAATAATATATCGATTTTTATCAAATGATTATATTATTAGCCAAATGTGCATGCATTAAATATTTGCCTCCCTTTTTCATCTTAATCTCAGTCCCCCCCAACAACACCGACGGCCAGCCCTGCCACATCCTCATCAGCCTATCAGGAACAGCCGAGGCGTTTCTGTAGCTCAGACCGTCCACCGATGGCTTTGAAACCTGCATCATCTCTGTCCCCTGGACGAAGATCTGATCCTTCCTCCTCTCTGACCTACCGCACCTCCACTGGTCGCAACCAGGACAACTTTGCTAGTGACAGTCGCCGACTGCACACCTCGGGCTCCACTACGTTATTGTCCATGTATAATGGCGGAGGCTCCTCCATTTCCGTCGATGGTGGCAACAGCTTGGTCGTCCCTCATCCGTCCTCCTCAGCAGCACATACTCCATCAGCAGGAGGTGCAGTCAGCATGCCGTCGAGCCCCCGTCTTGGCCGTCGGAGTGGAAACCATGAGCCGGCCACCAGTCGTACCAGAAAATACTCTGCAGGTTCGCTGAGTGGCATGATAGGAGGATGTCATAGTCGCTCCCTGCCACGCCTCTGCACATCTCCAGCTCCTCGTGAAAACAACAATGGCGACACAGCGTTGTCGACTCTGCCTCCACGGCGGTCTGATGTTGTTGGAGGTTACAGATTTAACAAAGACTTTTACAACAATAATTATCAAGATGAAGGCCCCAACTTTAACCACAACACAGGTAGTTCCAGCAGGAACCAGAGTCAGCCTTTAACTCAGGGAGAAGGTGTCGTGTCCATCTGCCTTTCCAGTCCAAAGAACTTATCTTCCACTGGTCTCCCAGTGACTCCCACATCATCCCCCCCTGATGTGACCATCTCATCCAGATCAGGGGGCTCTTCGTCTCCCCGTGTGGCTAAAAAACTTAGTCTGACCTCCAGTACTTCTGTCCACTCCACAAGTTCTAGCCCTTCAGAGTTGGACCAGCTGAACTGCCAAGGGCTTTCCTCAGAAATGGAGTTATATTTAGGGGACAGGGAGAAGAGAGGAGCAGAGCTCAATGGTGCTCTGGGGCTGGAACTAACAGAGAGGACAGGACATGGACCTGCAGTAGGGTTGGGTGAGAGAAGGCAGTCATTTGGAAAGGTGGGAATGACCCCACCTGTGGGGCTTAGGGAGAGAAGGGGGAGTATTAGCTCACTGAGTGGAAAGGAGGAACTAACAGACTATCACCAACGGCAAAAAGAAGAAAGACTCCGTGAGCAAGAAGTAGAGAGACTGGTGAGTTCTATTTGGCAAGAGTCAGTTTTAACATTGATTTTTCCTCAGCTGTTGGTTTAAATGTCACTTTAGGGGTAAATAACATTGTTTATCCTGGGATACAGAAGACTGCTAACATTATCTGTATAATTTGCAGTGATGTTGAGACATAAAGGCTTTTAAATTGTTACAATTGCTAAAAGTGAATGGAAATGAAAAGTTTGTTTTTTACTAAGAGGTTGATTCTGATTTGTAGTCAAATACTAACTTGCAAATGATGGATTGAGTGACGAACTCCTACACATGCATAGTGTGGTTTCCAAAGCATCCAGCGGTTAGCCAAGCAAAGTGAACTATTCTTAAACCTGCATTTGGATTGTGTGCGGGCTTGTGGAGGTCCACCCACTGTGGTTTGCACCACTGACGAGCCACAAAACACATCAGTCAGATGCGGTCGAGAGAAAGCAAGGCTATTAAAGGGCAGCGTCGCAGCGTAGCAGGTGGAAAAACACACATTTTCAGCATATAATGACAAGTGGACTAAAACTTTCACAGGTCAGTCATCATATCCCCCTTTACATAGTTGTATTCTGGAAAATAAACAGATCATGTCACCATAAGAATATTTTTCGGAAAGCTGGACAGACAGTCCCCCTAAACCTCACTGCAGATTTTGAGCGTGGCTTTTCTGGAAGAAGTTGAAGTAACATTTGCAAATAGAAGACTTCAGATCTGCCTTAACCATTTGATAAGAACTGTGTGTCCATGAAATATTTATTTAACCCCAGCAATGCTGCTTTCAATATAGTTTGTCTTACAACCTGCTTTCCCAATAGTAGCTAAACTTTAGAAAGACAGTTTAATGAAATAAATATATATTTTTACTGTTTTTGTTTCTAAATTGTACTTCAAAATATTTTTAACATGAATAGTTGAAACAAATAGTTTTATTCAACTATTGTAATGCTATAAATTTAAGCCAAGAAAACATTTGCCCTGACCAAATCTGCCCCCTACTGGCAGTAGGGAGACCTACATTGCAGCGATGCGGATTTTTTTCCCCCACTAATTAATATCACAAGATTTAGGTTATAGCCAAAGTGTACTTTAAAAGGCCTCCCTTCATTTGGATCTACACTCTCTCCCTCTAGAATAGAATATGCTTTTTTCATTATATGCTTAGTTATAGTTGGGAAGGTTTCAAAGAGGCTTGTTAGAACAGAACAAGGCGACAAACTGACACGAGTGTGCGTTGGTTCATTCTCTAAGTGAGGCCTTTATACCTGTTTGTGTATGATATCTGTAATAGAATGCCTTAGCTGGATGACATCTCCCTGTTTTCAACAGATTGAACCTATTTTTTATCTGCCTAACTCAGTTTCCTGTGTTTGGAGTATTTGGACACATTCTTGAACATGTAACATGTCTTGTACTTTTGCTGTCACAGACACAGTTGACAGCTGTTCACCTTGTCATTAACCCGTCTCCCTCTCTTCTTTCTCTCTCACTCCCTTTCCATTCTGTCTGGTTGACTTTTCTTCCCACCTCCTGTCTCAGCCCGGGCTGTTATTACGTAGGCTTGCAGTATGGCTCACATTCTTTTCCCTTCTTGGACGTTACCGCTGGAGCTTCTGTAGCCCAACATGTGTAGTTGCTATGTTTGTGTTCTGTCTTTTGGACGCTGTTGGATGCAGCATTCCTGCTTTTGGGATCTACAAATGATCAATTAAATAAATTATTCTGTTCGGCATCCAAGATAAAATGGCACTGAGAGCATTTTGGACTACACAACAAGGACGATTAAATTAGGGGGAGTGATGTCTGAGATGTTTTTCCAGGTAACGTTTGTACAGGAAACTTGGTTTTTCTTTTCTTGAATGATTGCATTTATTTTAATTGACGAGGAACTGATCAATGGTTAATTTCTTTAAAATCTTATTTGATTCCATTCTTTTACGAAAATGGCTTAAATTCTGCTGCTTAAATTCAAGCCTGGAGTACAAAAACAACATCCTGAATGTCTCCATATTTGCACATGTTTTACTTTTAGTGTGTGTGTGTGTGTGTGTGTGTGTATGTGTGTGTGTGTCTCAGGAGCGCCAGCGGCTGGAAACCATCTTGTCTCTCTGCTCAGAACTGGGCCGGGCTGAGGTCGATGTGGGTGCCACAGTCACCAACTCCACTTCAGCCGTGGCTGATCTGCGGAAGATCAACCAGGAGCTGCAGAAGCTGCAAGTGACCGACGACAGTGACGATGATGGGCTGTCCGTCTTCTCAGACTCTCTGACTGTCAATGGAACCACAGAGAGGCGGCACCGAGCGTCCCAAGGATCAGAGAATGGTTATTATGATGACCTGCAGGTTCGATGCAGGCGCAGCAGCGGCCACCCAGACAGTCGGGCAGAATCACCTGCTGTTACTTTGCGAAATTTTGCCCCTTCACCCTCTCCACGTACGCAGAGGCCCCACGAGGTACAAAAACCACCCTTAAGTCAAGAATCATTCAGAATAAATATGACAAAATTTCACACATACTCTGAAACTACTTCTTAGAAACTCAATCCTTTTTTAAATAATAGAACTATGACTGACTTTTGAGATCTGCGAATCATTAATTTTGACTTTTCTTTAGCACCGTGAACGGTTAATGCAATATATTGTGGCTTATTAAGAGTGCGGGGCTGTTGCCGCGTAGCATTGGCTTATCGTGAGATGTGTTTATGCTCCCTTCTGGTTCTGGGAAACACAAGCAGGATCTTTCTGCCTGATACTTGCAAACTATCAACATGACACATCCTTACCACAGACGCCACACGAGATATTTACAGCCCATTTATTAAATTATCGTAAGCTTGGTGTTACTTTTTGAAAGTGACAGCTGGTGTTTGTCCCCTGCCCCCCCTGCATGTGCACACTTTGTTGCAACAAGCCAGAACAAGTTGTGAATGACGCTCTTTCAGACTCTTCATGATGCAGCGCTACTCCATGGCCGGGACATTAGGCCTTCAGAAGAAGTGAGGAGCATAGAAGAAGAGAGGATCCAGGTGCTGAACAACATTGAGGAGCTGCAGCAAAAAATCAAAGAGTTAGACAACCAAATGGAGGAATGTGCCCGAGAGGTAAAGATTGATATTTAAAAGAATATTACTTACTTCATCCATTTCCTGTTAGGCGAACACATCTACTCGGTGAAGATCTTGCATTGTTATAGAGTACTTTACATGTTTTGATATAATATCTTACTCATCCAAGGTGGAGGTTGAGCAGGCTCTGGTGGAGGCTGAAATGGACTCAGAAGTAGCTGGTCTTCAGCAGGAAAAGGATGCTATGGAAGCCGTGCACGATAAGATGACAGATCTAGAGACAAAGTCCCAGCAAGAAAAGGAAAAGGTAAATAGCCAACTCCACTTTACTGTGGAGGGGGGCAGAAATGGGATGTTTGTGTGGAGAAGCGCTGGTTTAGATACGAGAAGTCATGAAAACTTTGAGAGTCTGGAAATAATATGCTCAGGTATGCTGAGCACAGGGGTTGATGGCAACGTTTGGTTCCTTCCAAAAGAGCAGTTGTGCAGGGGCTTTGAAAATATTCTCATAAATGTAGGGGATCATGTGACTAGTTGTTGGCGTTAATCCTCTCATGCTGTCACTGGTCCAAATATATATCTGTTAACACTGCCCTCTTACACTTCCCCCAAGGAGGACAGAGGGGGTGGGTGAGGAGGTGTCTTTATGGACAGTGGTTTTTGTATTTAACTTAGCTTTTGTATTTGTGCAGTTTTATGGGGCCTGGCTACTGTTTCTTGAGCCACAGTAATTGTATAGGAACATTAACCAGATGCCATCAAGACAATCCTGACTTGTTGATGGTAGGTTGGTCTCGCATTGAAGATTCAGTCTGTGGAAGGAAAGGTGAGGCGAAGTGCCCACACAGGTTAGAGACGCGTGCTCGCTGATACTGTGGCGTTTATAAATCTACTCACATTCATTCTCAGTCATTGCCCTCTAAACCACAACGGAGCAGAAGTAAAACTAATCAAGGTCACACCACCTCCATTGCTTCAGTTCTAATAAGGTTCTTTCTCTAACCTTTGTTTTTCTCAAGCTTCTATTACACTCCATCCTTGTAGGCTGATCTCCCATGTCTGGTTGCCATAGCGACTAACTGTGGCTCCCCAGTCCCACTAACTCTGCCATCCTCTCTCTGTCCTGTGTGTGTGTGTTTGTGTGTGTGTGTGGATGTGTATGTATGTGTGTACAATCATTTCTCTGTATGTACACATGAATAAATGTGTACCTACATGTTTGTTGTGGGCATGCATGTATGTGTATCTGTGTGCGTGTGTGTCCGTCTGTGTGCCTGCACATGTGTGTACGCCAGGCGAGTGAGTTGCTGCAAGCAGAAAGGGAGAGAGTAGAGAGGTTGGCTCACATTGTTGTTGAGCAGCGCTCCCAGCTGGACAGCTGCCCTGAGGCCACCAAGGAGCCCCTGCAGGAGCAGCTGGCCAGGGTCAGTACACACACTCACACACACACACACACACAGGCATCCATATGAACATACCGTACATATGATTGACGATGTAAAATTGAGGTGCCGTGCATGTATGCTGTTAGTAGGAACCAAGAAGTTCAGTAGATTAGCAGATGTGGCGTGAATATTGAGTTATGGTGACACAGAAATGGTATTTGTGGACTGCTGTCCGTCACTACATGTGTGATGCTTGCACACTTGGCTTGCATGGAACCATTTCCACCATTTCTCCTCAAGCTAACATGCTGTTTGCTGCACGTCCACGTTTCAGTTATGCAGCCGTCTCAGTCTTTCCATTAACTCTTTGTGTTGGTACCAGGGTGTGGTTGTCCTGTAAAGGGTCTGATGAACGTCACGGGGGGGCTAGATGTGAGCAGCGCGGATGCTGGCTGAGATGGGGGTACAATGACTCGTTCTAGCAGACGATCACATGCACCAATCCAGGGGAGCCTTCTTCAAGTGCATGGGTTTGTGTGGTTTCTTTGCAGATCTGTTCTGTTCTGTCTTTTGGGAGATCGCTCGTGTTGTGCGTTATGTTTGCATGCTTCTTCAAACCTTGGAAATGCTCCTCCAGAAGTTTGCATGAACGACTAGTTGTGAACTTGACAGTGGGGTTGTGAGTCATATTTTCCATGTTAAATGCAAAGGAAATGGGGTTATTTGACCAGTGTATATTCATATGTCCTGTCTGTATAGCTGCGTGTTGTGTTTTAACTGTGTTTCTGTTTAGGACTGTGAGGTGCTGGAGATGGAGACCAAGCGTTTCGAGGACCTGGAGTTTCAACAGTTGGAGCGTGAGAGCAGACAGGATGAGGAGAAGGAGACACACACACAGCAGCTCCTCCGTGAGATGGCAGACTACCAGCGCAGCTCCGTTAATCGCAAGGCCAGTTCCCTGTTGTCTGTAGGAACATGACATTTAAAAAAGAGTGAACACACAACGTTATCACCTTGTCATTTTTTCTGTTCCACTGTGTGTTGAATATGTTTTTAAAATACTTACAGGAACGACTAGCCACTCTCAAGAAGCAGGCCACCCAGATCACTCAGCAAGCTCAGCGCGAGAAGGAAAGCTTCTTAAAAGAGAGGAGCAATCTTGAGGAAATGCTGCAGAGGGTATAATGAAAATTCCGCTTCTGCTTCAGAAAAATGCTTCTAGGAATTTGCCAATCTTGTTTTTCATTTCATCGATTAGGAAAAAGAGAAACTAGCAACACTGGAAAGAAAATATTTTGACCTCACTGGTGGCCGGGGCTTCTGCCTGAGGGAGGTAGGTTCGATGCCTTTCACCCGCTCGAGGGCTTGACCCTCCTCATTTACGAAGGTCAGGCTTCCCTCCCATGCAGGCCAGGATAGAGGCACCTTTAGCAGTGACTGGTGTGACACCAAGACTGTCATAATAGCCCCTTCTGTCAATGTCTGCATCCTCTCTTCCCTTCTGTCCTCCATTTTTTCCAGAGCAATGCTGAGGTACTGTTTTCTTGATTTAGTTACAGGTTTCCTCTTTTTTAAATGATAATCTTCCTGAGCTAGTTTCCTGTTTCCTCTGCAACTTTCTTTTTTGTCTTGCATGCCAAGAGAAATAATTCATTAATTTTGTCCACATTTATATTGTTTTATATATTAAACCTGTGTTAATAAAAGCACTGTGTATTTTCATACACTTTATGGCTTTTTGAAGTTCAAATCTGCTAAAAATCACAATATCCTGCAACATTTTAACGACTAATTCTTGGGTTTGCCACCAAATCTGAAAACGGCTGACTCATTTCTTGCTGTGCTTCACCCATTTCCTGTGGTCCTTTTCTCCACGATGCTTTCCAGGGTTATGTCACAGTCAGTGAAATCAATGAGCTTTACTCACAGCTTGGGGGGGACCCTAAGCCCGTCACTAAGCCCACCTTGGCCAATGCTTCCCCTGAGTCTGAGATAAACACCAGCGACAGCTCCAAGTCCCTGAAGTATGAGGTGTGTGTTGTGCTTTGAAGGGAACTGCTGTGTGGTGTGCTGCTCCGTTTTCATCCTTCTTTACACTATTTTCTGACGCTGTATTCTATTTTCTTCTTTGCAAAGCTCTGTCATTCCTCTTCACCTGCCTCTTGCTCCCCTTCTTCCTTTTCTATTCTGAATCCTCGCCCCTCAGCTAAAATGGTCTCTGTACACTGGCCAGAAAACATGGTCTCATACCGAGACCCCTCTCCTCTCCCTGACTCTCCCCCGCCTCCACTTCCTGTAAAAAAACGCTGTCACCGACCCAGGCAGGTAACGTGTGTGAGTGTGTGTGTGTGTGTGTGTGTGTGTGTGTGTGTGTGTGTGTGTGCGCGCGCTTGCATGTATCCAGTTTAATAGCAGCTATGCATTTGTCTTTGTATGTGAATTTCATCAACCAACACAGTTCAAAGTCTCAGTCTGATGGTTTTTTAAATGTTTTTAACCTTTTTATGATGAGCTTAGAAGATAACGCAAAATTAGCTTTTCATTCTTTTGAAATCATTGATACGATTGACCATCAATTGGTCATTGAGTAGGATAGGATTTTGGAAATTTTATCACTTTGGTAGAAAGACCATTAAAGCAGCTGCCCTTGAATGTGTCTCACAGCATCATGGAAGATAGTCAGACAGTCAGACTGGTTGGCTCCAGAGTCTGTGTCGGGGTGGGGGCAGCTGGGTAAATGGAGGAAGAGGAGGGAGGGAATTGACCTGCTGCCATGTGAATGGGTGTCATATTGTCTGTAAACAGTCCCAACACTGTTGTCCTCCGTGCCAGCACTTGTGGACTGTCTCTTTCCCAGTCACATGACTTGGTCGGAATTAACTGTTGTATAAACAATGTAAAATCCTTAATCCTTTATCAACCTTGTAGAATTGCGCCTTGTTCAAAATATATAAAGAACTGCCTACCCTTTGCTGTTTCTGTATAATCTTTCATTAAGTTGTTAATATTGAAACTGTGAAAGTCCAGATAAGCATGTAAACTCTTCTTCTATGTGGTTTTGTGTCTACTTGAATAGCATTTCCGCTCACTGGAAGAGAGGAGAAGGTCTGACAAGGAAGGCGGCTCCCATCTGAGCGATACATTACCCAGGAAGAAACCAACACCCGCCATGAACCCCCAGTTCTCCTGTGCAACTCTGGGTCGCAACTTTCAAAACAAGGTGCATAAACTCTCGTACGCACAGATGACAGCAGTGGTTGCTTAGCTAGCTTTTTTACTTCACTGTGTTCATCATATCGCATACTTAGGATGCAAGTGGGGCTCTTTTGTATTGAAATTTCATTCTGCTTCTGCTCATTTCTGCACATTCCCAGTCCCACCCACCCTTGGTACAAAGCACCAGTTGTGGCAGCATTCTCCCCAGGATGCTCTCTTTATCCAGCAAGGAAGCCGAATCTCGACGTCTACATAAAGGTACATGACACCTCCCCACGTGCACTGTGACCTAAAATAAAGCCATCTCTGGCTCCATGATTTGAGAAGGAAGAGTGGATAAAAGATGGACCGAGCGTCTTTGCAAGGATTAAGATGGAAGTTTGTGTGTCAGCAGTTTGAAATCAGTTGTTCGTGGCATTGTTAGTATGTTGGAAACGGGAGAGCTTTCTTTCGACACATTAACCAGCCATTTCCCTTCAATAGAGCCCCTCCTGAACCAAAGTTCTTGCTCCTGTGGTTTAATGTAGATTTAAAGCTCCTAAAAGATAAAGAAGGATTTATTACACATAGTTTTTATTCTTTTTTCCCCCCTAGGCTGCATCATATATGGGTTTAGTATTTTAAGACAATGGAATGTCTTCACTGTTTAGTGTGTTTCTGCTCCCATGGGCGTCGTGTTTGTGGCCCATCGGATGGGCGGGTCTGCAGCATGAGGCAGATGGTATCAACTCTTCATCTCTCTCTTCAGCCTCTGAACTCTAATGTTGTCGACAATTCTCTTGCTACTTCTGACAACATCTTTGGACCTACTAAATATATTTTAGAAGCAGAAGCTCGTAGTGTTTAAGAGGGCCATCATTTGCTCACCGGAACCCATAAAGATCTATAGTGGCGGCACTTATTGAGCCAAATTTGAATCCACCTGCTGTCCCAGATGGAATGATTCCGACAGGTATGCGTTGTGCAGATCGACCTTGGTTTCCGCTGCAACTCCTTTCTCTTTCTGGGTTTTTATATTTCCAGGTCAGCCTGCCTCTCGAGCAGCATCCCAGACCAACGTCTACCTTGATGCCTTCGGATTCCGTGACAACCAGGCCTTCGACACCATGAGTCTGGACAGCACCGACTCCATTGAAACCAGCATCTCTGCGTGTTCACCAGATAATGTTTCCAGGTGAGGCATTTGCTGACCGAGCAACTCACCCTGATTCGAGATATTGAATCACTACTGTAGATTCCATCACATCCTAATACACATCACCTTGTATAATATATGATATAATATCTAGGTGTGTGTACACTGCAGCATTTCAGTGGTGTGTTGCAGGTTTAGTATAAACTGGGAAAGTGAGAAGTGTGTAGCACATGTATCCCGCCTTTCCTGGTCCTTTCTTGGGACATAAAGTCTGTAGGAAGTGTGTGCTGTATGAGTTAAGATGCTTCATTTCAGTTCTGTGGGTCAGGTTACGGAATAATGCGTGTGCTTCAACCCCCCGGTTCCAAAGAACTGGGCAAATAGGAGGTATATTTGGGGTCCCCTATTATGCACTGAAAACATGTGTTCTTACTTTTCTTTCCCCCCTTTTTTGCAGTGGTTCCCTCTGTCCCCTCTCCTTGTTTCTCGAAATGGTAGAGTCTCTGCTCTGCAGATGCATTTTTGCATCATCCAAAAGTAGCGCGGCTTTTTTTCTGGAACACGTTGCTTCATAATGTTTCATCTGGAATTTACTGGCTCTGTGTTGGAACATGGATCCATGCTGCTTGAAAGCGGTTTTATTATTCATCTTGCCAATGATGCCTTGTGTTTTCTCAAGATGCAGGAGGAGTAAAAGTTACAGATTTGAATAGATTTGCGATGAGCCAGTCTATAATTACTATGAGTGCAGTTTCCTCTCCTGGATGGAGGTAAGAGAATGGCGCTGGGATGAAAGGGTGACTCTTAAACCAGGCTCGAAGAAACAAACTGTTAAAACCAAATCAACAGCTTGCCGACTTCACTGACTTTTCCGCCAGTCTGTCAGTCATGTGACTGAATGATAGTCTGATCATTTTGTGTAGCTAGTAAATTTCAGTTTGACAAGCGGAGAACAAGAGGGAGACGTGATCGTTTCACAATTCTGTCTTGATTTCTTTTCCATCGATTTAAAAAAAAAAAATCATCAGGCACTATAGGGTTAAATCCCTCTTTTGTCTCTCCTGCGTTTCTACCTCAGAGTTAAGAAAGTTTCCATGACAAACATTTACCGACTGTAGTGGTACTGGGGAACGCATTTCATCTGCAGACCATCTGCAGTCTGGGGGACCTTAAACTGGGATATCTTTCAGTCAGGAAAAGGAGATGCTTAGATTGCTTCTCCTTCCAAATGCATTTCCGCACACATAAACAGAAGGAACCTCAGGAGAGGAAGCTTCCTTCCCGGGAATGTTTATCTGAAGACTAAGCTCATATCTGCTAAATGTGGAGGTCTGAAAAATTCAATGTAATGGAATACGTTTGCATCTCTTCAGTCGCCTTACAACAACACTGACCAACACATATTGTCTGAAAATAGTTTCACTGGGGTAAGAAAAATGGATCCAACTTCACGCTTGCTGCTAATCTCAGCAGCTGGGATTGATTAACTTTGCAGCCGCTCCAATACATGAGGTAGTGATTTAGCTCCATCCCAGTTTATATTATCTTTTGGTGATTGTTGTGTGTTTGTGTGCTACAGTGCCAGCACTGCCAACATAGCCAAGCTGGAGGAAATGGAGCGCCTGCTGAGAGAAGCTCAGGCCGAGAAAAGAAGCCTGCTTGAGCATAAGGTCACTCCAAGAATACGCGTTGCTTTCTTCTGTTCATTTCCTAATAAAACAATAGAAATGTAGCTTTTCTTTTTTACGTCTCATTGAGATTAGTGCCATTGTTTTTAGATCTAATGGACTTAAAGCTGTAGCTTTAATCGCCAAGTAGTAGGAAAAAACCCACTCAATTTCTCCTGCTTGTTCAGGAACGAGAGATGGACATGCGAAAGCAGGCCCTGGAGGAGGAGAGAAAAAGACGGGAGGAATTGGAGAAGAGGCTTCAGGAAGAGACGAACCGGAGGCAAAAGCTTATCGAGCGTGAGGTGAAACTGCGAGAAAAACAAAGGGCACAGGTGAGAAAAGTTACATAAATACCCGGATGGAACATTTATTCTTTGGCTTTCAAATTAACCTGTTTTTTATTTTTTTATTTCATATTTTCAACATGGCAAAATGCTCTTCCTGAAGATATGTGCTGGTTCTTATCTTTTCTGTCTTCCTGTATGATTTTTATTTCCAGTCCCGGCCGCTGACCCGGTACCTGCCCATCCGGAAGGACGACTTTGACCTGCGGGCTCACATTGAGTCGGCGGGCCACAGCGCAGACACGTGTTACCATCTGTCCATCTCTGAGAAGACCTGCCGTGGCTACTTGGTCAAAATGGGAGGAAAGATCAAGACCTGGAAGAAACGGTGGTTCGTTTTTGACCGCAACCGCCGCACACTCTCCTACTATGCAGGTAAATTGCACAGCGGTGCACTTGTAGGTGTGTTTCGATGCACCATATCTTTTAAAAATGGAACTTTGATTTGCGTTTAAATGTCCTACTCTACATCTGGCAGATAAACACGAAGTCAAGCTGAAAGGAGTAATTTACTTCCAAGCTATTGAAGAAGTCTATTACGATCACTTAAAAAACGCACATAAGGTGGGTTTTAACATGTCTGTTCTGTCTTTAAAACATGCCCAGTCTCACTGTTTTCTTCCTGTCTCTGGTCCAGAGCCCAAATCCCTCTCTCACCTTCAGCGTAAAGACTCACGACAGAGTTTATTATATGGTCGCTCCCTCTCCTGAAGCCATGAGGATCTGGATGGACGTGATTGTTACTGGTGCTGAGGGCTACACCCAGTTCATGGTGTAGGAAATAGGTGGCAGTTTTCAGCTCATTAATATATTTTTGACCTTTTTGAATCAATAGACTGCAGTACAGTAGAAATTGTATTAATCTAAGACAGCAGCCTTGAGTTATGTGATAAATGTGCATCATTTCACTCAGCTCTGGTGCCAGATCCGCAGCGTATACGATCAATCATAAAGTATTGTCAACATCGGCACCGGTCTAGCACTGATGCTAATAGAATGGGCATTTCCACCTTTCTGGGCTACAAGAAAAAGTGCCATAAACAAGTAAGTTATGGGCTGTTTTTCCTCAATAGCTGGCGTTCATGAATAATAATGCATGCTCGTTCAGTGTGATATTCTCAGGTTTTGATGATGGACAGTTCTCTTTAAATCATATAACTGTGTAAGTCTGGGGCCGCAGAAGTGCCTGTTTTGTAAGTTTAGAACAAACTTACTTTCAGTTGAGGCCGCACTGTTTTTATGTACACGTTAAAACTTGGGTGCACTTAAACACTCCTGAAGGTTGTTGTTGCAGATGTAATCATTAACTATTATTTCTATATTGTTAACCTGGGTTTACAGTAGTGAGTCCATAGGATAAAATGAAGCTTGAAACAATTATAAATATACATATTAAAACACATAAACCTACTTTTAAAAAAGTGAGCTGAAAAAAATAAAGTAGCAACAATATTGTACATTTTGCTTTAAGGCTCTAGTCTAGTTTTTTATGGGTTTATGGGTTTTTTATAAGATTGACACAATTGTCTCCATTTTATAACATTTTGTGTGAAAACATTTTGTAATACTTAATCAATTTCTAATAATTGCATCTCAGTGGTACCTTTGCTCCCTTTTAGTCATCAGTTGTGACTTACTATTGTGCTGCTTTGCCCAAACACCTTTATTACATTGTTTTATCACCACTAAATCTGTCCTTAACCTTTCAAGCTCCTTGATGCACGTTTCTTTTAATATGTAAAAATCCACCGATCGGTGCCTTTGTTATCTTAAATCCTGACATTATTCTTTTTTGGGTTCTGTTGACCAAAGTACACAAGTATGTGTTGTAAAATGTTTCGGTGGCCTTTTTGCTTTTAATTATCTGGTCAGGACGATGACATCATTTTACATTGGAAGCAATTATCGTCTACCAGTTACAAGGGCTGTTACATTGGAAGCTTCCTTCAGCATTTTTTAAAATAAAATTTTATGGTGATTATACTGTATTTATACCAATACATGTATCTTCTATTGTTACGTACTTAAATGACATCATTATATACTGTTTTGAGACAAGTCAGTATGCATCCACAAAAATAAACTATATTGCTTTAGTTACCTTCATTTACTTCATGATATCAGTTCATGTGAGATTTATAATTGCAAACTGTACTTGCCCAGTCAAACAAAACTTGTCTGTCAACTTGAATATGATGTGAAGTTGATGAAGAAATGTTTTCTAACAGAGACATAACTGACAATATTGTTGAAGACCGGAACATTGCATCAAATTGATTTATCATGGGACTGATTTGGGGGTCACTATTTGATTCGTTTGTTGTGGCGCCCCGTGTGGCTGATGCTGGTACTGTTAGTAACCACACTAAGTTCCACATTTTCTATGTTCTGTGTGTTTTGTCAAACTTCAACAAAATGGTCAATCATCAACATTAATCACCTAGTGGCCAACAAAAGACCTTACAAAACATTTTCTGGTTTGTATCAAATTATACAAAATAGAAACTGATTTTAGTCAGGCAGTCAGTGCTGTCAGAGATACACCTCTATGCAGCTCACATGCTGACGTTATGAGTAATTTGGGGGTATGCTGGTCTTAAATCGTCCTCTTTGGACAGGTTTAATACTCAAATCATCTTGGCAAAAAAGTGCATTAGTGACGCCAATGTGGAAACCTGGTTCCCCACCAGAGAAACTGTAGTTTTAACATCCAAACTGCACAAAAGAACGGGAGATTTTCTCCAGCTGAGGCATAGGTTTGTAGTAGAAAGAGTAAAAGGAGAACAGTTGTGATCAAATTATTCCCAAAAAATGATTTGACTTTCATTTCAACTTGTAGCATAAAGTATATTCTTGACGACTCTTGCTGGTCAACACAGACGAGTTTCCCCATTAATTGGGAATTTAAAAAAATATTTGAAAACTTTTTTTTTTTTAAAAAAGGGCAATATTTTACCCCAAATGCACTGTGGGATATAATTCAACAATAATGGCATTTCAAAATCAATTTGTGAGCAAAAATGCTGTGCAACACTGTATTATTCTTATTACTGTTATTATTATTGTAGTTGTTGTTAACTTCTTCCGGGTTCTATTTTACAATATCTCACAGTGCATTCTGGGTAAAACACGAGACAACTCTTGGCGAACGAGGCGTACAGCTTCATTTCCGCAGGCTTATACAAAACACGCCCCAATAAAATACGCCCACACCAAAACACGCCCCTCCATTGTGGCCCCTCCAGTGCTCTCCTGCTGCCAGTGCAACGGTCACGGCTGCGGTACTGTGTGTGTGTTCAGTGGGAGCGTGTTTAGTCGAAAAGCTGTTTTTAGAAATAACAAGTCATGTTATCAGTTACTCAGATTCGTTTACAATGTGCGCTTTTAATCTAGACATCTCATAAAAAACGTAAAAGAAAATAAATAGAGGTTGAGATGAGAAATGTATTAATTCTAAACATGTTTCATGTGGCCTTAAAGAGGCCATGTATCAGGCTGCTTCTTATGGAAGGCTGTGCTGTGTCCCTGTAATTCACACTATAAAAACAATTACATAAACAGAGCTAAAAAGCCTACAACCGGTTTGTTTCTTTTTTGTGCCAGTAGTGTAGCTTTGTGTAGTTTTAGCTGTTAATTTTAAAAGAAAGAGTAGAACTTGTCATTTAACTTGTCATCTGGGGGAATTATTGAGAACGCTGCGTCCTATTTTGCATAAATAAGATCTTGCACCTCTGTGTTTTATGATATATCCTAGAAAAAACTGCAAGACATGGCTATAAATAGCCCCCATGTGCGTGCGTGTGTGTGTGTGTGTGTGTGTGTCTTTAAGAATTCAGCTGTAATTTGAGAGAGGGAGAGCGGGAGAGCGAGAGAGAAAGCTTTCACACCACCCACCATCAACCTCTCTGTCATCATTTTTTGCAATCGAGCGACGAGTTACGGGATCGGATCTGATCCGATCCGATCTGATCTGCGCTGCAATTATGCGCCTTTCTCCTCGGATGCGCAGCTCAGTAAACACTGGGAAACTGGTCCAGGCGCAGAGCCTCGCCGCCGCCGCATAACCCACTACTTGTTAGCGTGTATGTGCGTGCGTGCGTGTGATCACCAAGAGGCCCGTCTTGTTTATCCGGAGTGAGCCGACATGGCTCCAGCTCAGCGTACTCGGCTTTGCGATCGACCCCCGGAAACCAGCTGAGGAAGCGAGGCGCAGATCATCTCCATGAGCCTTCAACGGTTTGTCCATTTATGTCTTACAGTTTTCCCCACACAATTGTGCTGTTTTTAAAAAAAAAAAAAATCTCACAACACATTTCACGAGAGTCGGAGGAGCGATGAATTAGCGGTACCGTGATCGTTCGAGGCAAACATCTGTGGCAGTGATCATGATCTATCGACTGTTTGTCGCATCTGCCGGGGGGGGCTTCACCGTACGATCCGGTCTAAATACATGTTCGGTGGCACAAACTCGGCCAAAAATACGTGGGGGGCTATTCAGATTGCCTTTATTTGTCCCACACGGGGAAATTTACAGTACATTTACATTAAGAATGGGAAGGGGGAAAGGTTCACCCCATGCGCAGGCGCAGCTAGTTTCATAGGCGGTCAACAGTTCTCCAGGTGGAGATGAAGAAGATTATTATAAATAAAGCCCCTATTAATACCCCACCAGCCACCCCCACATCTGCTTTGATGCAGGACACATCCATACACGGGTACTATACACGAGGCAGCTAGGACTTAGTGGAAGGATACTTTTTTTTAGCAGAGTAGTTACACGGCAGTCATTACAAGTCATGAATAGATGCTGCAAAATGACTGTCCGGCAAGTTGGTCATAGATCTGGATGATGGATCAGACTGTGATCAGGTTTGAGCTGGACTCTGATAGTTCAGATTGCAAACATCCAGTTTTTTCTCCCGACAGGAACTCGGCTGCAGGTGGATTTTAATGTCAGCAGGTGTTGTTGTTGCTGTCTACTTCAGCTGTTTCCTTTTACTACTCTCAAGCTGACCTCTGTACAGTTTGCCCTTGACTGGGGGGCAAACATGTTGCTAAGACAAAGCTTTGCTTAGAAAGAATGACTAAAGGTGTGTTTTACATGCACATCCAGCCAGAGGCACAATAGAGAGCCTTCTAAGTGCAACTCTAATGTGTTTTGGGTGCGTTTCAGCCACTAACTGTCCACTAACTCCATATAGCCAGACAATAGAGGACGACTCTGGACTGGCCTTCATGGTCCCTGCTGGCTTTTTCTTTGCCGCTGCAATAAAAGCTGGAAAAGAAAGACCTCCAAGGCTGTATCTCCCAGGAGGGATGTGTGTGTGTGTGTGTTTAATAGACTTAAATGTGCTTTTAATGGAAACATCTCCAGGCTGTAAATGTCCAAAAGACCAGGCCACATGCAAACATCTGGATGTAGTTGCACAGGGACTGGCTGACGGTGGATCTGTGCCACTGACACACATTTTCTAACAACAAGGCCTTTTAGATTTGGCTCTATAGATTGATTTGCGCGTGATCCAAAAATGTTGAATGGAACTTTATCAGTAGATTCAGGTCATGGGGGAAGTTTTATTTGTAGAGCTGTTTCTTTACACCGTCCAATTATGCTCCCATCATTTTCATTTCATGCTGCTCGTGTTCTTGACTTTTACTTTTGCTCTTATCTTTCCAAGATCATGACAATGAAAGTATAACAATGATCTGATTGTAAAGGTTTTAACCATTTACACAGGATGTCCTTGCTGACAGATAAAATAAGGAGAGCTGTCTTCTATTACGTGGAACGAACTAACCAGATCTATTCCTTCACTCCTTCAGCATTAAACATGTGTTTGTTCAAGTCCAGTCTTCGGTGTTGCACCTCAGTTCATATAGCCCTGACACAAATCTATGTTTTACAAGCAAACACTGCAAAGTCCAGGATGGGCTGAAAGAGAACGTTCATTGGGCTGTTAGATTTGATGAGCGGTGCAGAAAGTGACCGTTTTGGTCCCTGCAAAAGAGTGCGTCTTGTTGGAGGCTGCTGAAAGGACAGTGGCTGTTTTCTGCACACACATGGACATTTGATCCTTCTGTCCTCTGTCTGCAGACCTGTCCTTCCTCTGTAATGTCATATGAGTAAGCTGCCTATTCATGTTTACTGAAAGTAATTCAACAGTCTTTGACCATTATATAGTATCTCTCAAGAGCAGTCGATACTATCCCACCGTCTCTGTCACATTGTGTCTTGTATATAAGGCCAGAGGCCCCGCCCAATTGTTCCTGGGTTACACACTGACAGAAGGTGTGAACCTATGGGAGATTCATTCACCTCCATACTTTGTACCGTGTCATATGACTGGATTCCTGCTCATGGCCAGTTGTCATAACCGCTTTGGTTTTTTTGCCCTGTAACCTTGCTAAGCTCCGTCCTGTTGCCTGGCGACTCCTGTCTCAGCTATAACACAACTAAGCTAAAATCCTAACTCACAAACAGACCTTTGAAGTTGTCAGGACCAGGCAAAATGTCCTGGTTTCTCCAACATGTCCTCATTTTGCTAGTAGAACACGTTATATGTGGGAAGATCACAAACACGGAGGATTAACCAAGAAATTAAGGGGTTGGGCATCAAGGGGCCAGACGGGGCAGATGCAGTTTCTGGGAAGATGTGTAGTAATCTTAATAAGCTCAGCGTGACCTTTGCCAAGTAACTAGTCCCAGCTCTACAGCTGCCTGTGCACATGCTGTAAATGTTGCGCTATATCTGTTGAACATCCATAGGATTCTGCAACTTCTGGGCCCTTTGATCTCAAAGGTCAAAGGGACTCTGCATCCAAGCAACATACTACTGTACAGTCCAACTCTTTTCGGCAATATAGCAGCTGCCCTCTTGGAAGCTTGTATTGATTCACTTCAACCGCGGTTAGAAACTGTGGAAACAAATACAAACTAGAACGTAAGATAGTAAAAGACACTTTTGTGTGTCTTTTGGGGGTTGGGCCAGAGGCAAACACTCACGATTTTCATGCATTTGTCTCGTCAATGATTTATTGTCTTGCCTGTGCAGAAGAAGCATGGGTAACATCTATTTCTCCGCAGCTGAGGCGCGTGGCCATGGACCCTTTCAGCCAGCTCATCTTCGTCATCTCGGTGACCAGTTTCCTCATTTTCCAGTGGCTCTTTCACAAAGGCAGTCCTTGGGTGTCCAAGCGCATCAGCCCCGGCTTCCTCAGCCTCAGTGACAAGCAGAAGGTGGAGTGGAACTCAAGGTGACCCTCGAGAGCTCTCTGACCACAATGAGTTTGAGCTGGAGTGTCCAAACCAGTCCTAAGAGGGCCTTCTGTCCCAGCCAATCCTGCTGAGTTACGGCCCTCGTGGGACTGTTTTGGACACCCCTGTCTCAAACCGAGTCCATGTAAAGCAGTTGGTGGAGCTGATGTTTAATCCATCTCCAAAAACACACTCAGCGACAGTCTGCCCACATGTTTCCTGTCACGCTGCTCCCTGACTCACCAGAACTGGTTTTGTTTGGTTCCTGCTGTCTGATAAGGCTCTAGTATTTGAACATAAGCTGCTTGTGTCGTCTTATCTGCCCATAATGTTTCTGTGTCTTCAGTCCTCACAATGTAAAGGGCATCAACTGGGCATTAAAGTATAGTTTGCTTCCCTTCTTTGTGCTCTGTGGGCCAACTCTTACATTTATTAATGTATTTGGATATCACAGCGGGATTATCCTTGTCACATTAAAACAACACAACTGTGATCTCTGTAATAGATGAAGGAAAATGAGTCAGAGTGCACGTTCACACCAATGATCGGAGCGTTTGATCAGGCTAGAGCCCCACATCCATTGTTATGGGAACATGGCAGATCCAGTTTGTATCAGGCCAGATAGTCAGCAGGGACCTGCCTCAGATAATCAAATCAGATCAATCCTTTCCAAAGATGAGACTTTAATGATCTATTTAAGATTCCTGACTTTGTTGAGTCCTTTTCTCGGGCTGTTGACAAGGACAGCTGCTGACAGAGCCCCCCTGTATCTCATTTTCTGCTCTAACTGTTGATTGTTCATTCCAGGACAGTGTCGACGTTTCACGCGATCCTGGTGGGAATCTTCTGCCTTTGCATCCTGCTGTTCGACGATGCTGTCAATGAAGACCCAGTCTGGTGAGAATCATGCTTTCAGTCAGTTTAACGTCTTCCCACCCCGGGTGGACCGGTGCTCCATTAAACCCACTTCAACCATTTGGTTTTACAGGGGAGACCCTACATTGGTGAAAATTAACGTTGCCATCACAACAGGCTACCTCATATCTGGTGAGAGAAACACACCACGAGCTGAAATAAATGTGGCAACTGTAGGATCAGATTGATCCAAATGTTCAGACATGTTCAAACTGTAGGTCTGCTCCAGTGACACGCCTCCTCTACTCTTTGTTTTCCAGATCTGCTGCTAATATTTTACTATTGGAAGGCGATAGGAGACAAGTTTTTTGTAATTCACCATGTGGCAGCATTGTATGCTTACTACTATGTACTGGTGAGTGCCCTATTGTCCAATAGCAGAACGTGCAGGCAAGATGGGAAGGAGACGACCAAGAGTGAACAGCTGCGCCCTCCCACGCTTGGCCTTCCAATTCAGCATTACCAGATCCACACCTATCATACTGATATGAGAAAGGCCAGGGTAAGGTCAGAGGTCTTAGATAAAGAAGCCCTGAGGGGGAGGGAAATAATCAATGAGAATACAGAAATAGAGTCAGATATCAGTGGTACGGATGATTTGGCATCTTTTTAGGATTAGATTTAAAACTAAATGAGATTCAACCTATGTGCTCAAGAATATTATCAAAATGTACGAAGAGTATGAGCAAAAGTGTCAAATACTATATATACTAATGGCACTAGAAATAAGGATTTCTTTTTGAGGCACATAAATGCCAGATTTTATACCTTGAATTATATTGCAAACCCGTTAAAGTAAAAGTGGTTAAGACCTAAGGAAGCGCACCTCCAGGACCGGCGCTGTGCTCCGATCAGGAGCGCCGCCGTTACCTCACCCCCATCAGACGCGGCCAGTGGAAACGTATGGGTGCGCGGCGTCGGGCCAGATGAGCGCTGCTGTTCACTCCTGGTTCAGCCCAGGTCACCAGGGTCTGCCAATTATTACAGAGATGAATGACGATGGTATTTTTTGCATGGAATGCTCAAAGATTAACCTGGCTGACGACCCCGCCTCCCCCTCCCTACCCCCCCTCCCCCTCCCCCTCCCCCCACCTTGCTCCTACAGTTTCCGTAGTTGTTTAATTTTTGTTGTTGTACTGACTCCCTTTACTGTTCTGCTGAGCTGCCTCAGCGCAGGTGAATGCGTCCCTGCGCCCGCCGCATGCATGCCCTTCCAGCTCTACGCAGCCAGCCTTTCTTTCCCTGCATGACCACAAACAGTTTTTTTTTAAAACTGCCAGTCATTTTTGGGCCTACACGAAACAATAAGAGGGGAAAAAAGGCCTTTTTAAAAAAAAAAAAAAAACAGTGTCATTGAACTGAGACCGAGTGTGTCTCCCACCAGTTACAACTTCACTGCTCCTATGACACTTTTTATTTCTATTCTTTATCATTTTGCTGTCGTTAAAGTGTCAAGAAGGTCATTTTATGCCTCAGGACTTCCTGTCCTGTCTCTTTAACTTCGAGCTCACATGTAGTCTGCTTAGCTTTGGCCTCATTCTTGCACTAAAATGGAATCTAAGATTTTTCCATTCCTATCGGCAAATGACAACACAAACAAGAGCAAGCAGGATTTTAGGTTTCCAGCTTGTGTGGAAGCCCTGCAGTTCAGCTTTACTCTTCATTGTTTTGGTGATGATGCATATATCCTTTCCATGTTCGCTTAAGAATAACACAACATAAAAAGAAGTTGTTTCTGAGCGGAAGACCATACTGTTACTGGACACTCATGGCAGTTTTCCTCACACTAGGTCTTAAACACCTGTAGAATAACCGAGTCATCGCTTCCTATTTCTTACTATTTCAGTGAAATTCAACATTTAACTTTGCAGTCATGATGTGATTAAAAAATCTGTCTTTTATTTCTTTTAGATTTAATCTCATCTTTGTCAGATTCATGTCGAATGTGTTTTAGTGGCGTGTTTAGTGCACAGTGAATGCTACAAGCTTGTGTATGTAATTGTTGCCAGATTAGCAACTAAATGCTAACAAACCTTAAAAAAGGCAAAACGTGACAATTTAATGCAGTCATTTTCTAATGCAAATACAAATTGTATGCAGACATATGTCCTTTTGCTTGATGGTACATTAAGACTGGAATTATTTAAAATGGAAAAAGGTAAATCAGCTGCATGTAGTCTTCACAGTGTTGTCTTGCTTCTTATTTGCTTCTGACTGTAGTGGTGTTCTTTCCTTTCTAATATATCTGTGTGTCTGTCCTGTCCATGTTTGTCCTCTGCTGACATTAACATAAACGCCCCCCCCCTTCAAACCCCACATGCAAAAACTACGTGTCATCCAAAATGAGCAGAAGGTTTGCGTGTTGCCGAGGAGGCCGAGAGCAGGTCTAGATGGGGATTTCTTTATTCCTGTCTTGTCTGCTGCTTTTGCTGTTGTGTTGCACTGAGCAGATATGATGCCCAGTCACAGTATGGACTTACCAGTTCCTAGAGGTACTAGCATCCTCCTGCTGGCTGGAAAACAAAAAATGCACATGTTTGTGTCACCTGTAGTCTGTTTCACCGAGCAGCTCTTATTTCAGAAGGATGGTAAGTTTTTCTCCTGCCGTGGACGTATGTCCACCAGACAGCTTTTTAAAATCAATGCAGTGATTTATTTATTTTTTAACTTTAACCGATGAGCTGAAATAAACATACAAATCACATTTAGCTTCTTTGTTGCAGAGAACACATGAAAACCATTATTTTGGGGGGGTTAATGGCACAATTATAACCCTGTTATTCTGTTGTAGCCTATGTGCTGGAAGGTAGGTTAACGCCATTTCAGAGTGGGAATCAAAACGTTGTGATGATGGTTGATTAGGAGACATTGTGCCAAGGAATAAGGAGCTCATTTCAGCTTTGCGTTCAGTGCAAAAGGTGCTTTTAAATGTCTCGAAGATGATCTCAAACAGAAAACAACTTGGGATTCGGGCCCTGATCATTTAGAGAATGGCAGGTAACGGTTGCTTTTTGTTTTTTCCTCTGCATGGCTTTCTGTTGCTCAATCCGGTCTGGTGTGTGTACAGTTGTTCGGTGTGTACACAGTGCAGTACAGTGTTGTGTGACAGTTGACATTTGTGATATCAGCTCTCTGATGAAGTGCTAAACGTCAGCTTGCAGTTGTAGCGGCATAAATAGTTGCCACATCTGTTTTTAGTCTTGGGTGCCTCTGTGAAAAGGTTGCTGTTTGATACACACGCACACACTGTATTTTCCTGCATGGTTTCATGTACCGGTAATTTGGATTGATTTTCTAATTGGCACAAAGATGTAGCTACATTAGTCAAAAGCATTCGTTGTTTTAGCGTCTTTGCTCTGTGTTTGGGCTTAGAAAACCTACCATTGTAAATGACCAGGCTAATTCTGGCGCTAACGGGTGAAGGCTCTTTTGTTAGATCTGACAAAGGCTAGACGCCTTTGTCAGATCTAACAAAAGAGCCTTCACCCGTTTTGGTATTTGGTAAGGACATCTAATTTTAGGCCAATTTCACACATTGGTGTACTGAAATCGGAATCCCCACGTTGCTTTGGCTCTGCAAGCTCGGCACTGGCGTCACTGTTGTTGATTCAAATGCTTTGCTGTCTTCTTTTTTTGTCCCTTTCATGTTTCCGTTGTCTTCTTGTTCTTGCCTCATTCTTCCAGGGCCAAGGAATGCTGCCTTATTTTGCTAATTTCCGTCTGCTTGCTGAGTTTTCAACGCCGTGCGTGAACCAGCGGTACGTACCTGCTCACAGATGATCAGGGCTCTGTTGCATGCTTCCTTTCATCCCGTTAGTTTGCAGAGATCATCTTAATGTCCATTTAGACTCCTTTGTTATTAACAGCATGTTATGTTTCAGCTGGTTCTTCGAAGTGCTTGGTTATCCCAAGACCTCTCGGCCCAATATGGCAAATGGCATCGCCATGGCAGCAGTGTTTTTCATGGTCCGCATCGCTGTCATGCCAGTCTACTACACTCGCATGTATGGCGTCTATGGCACGGAAGCCTTCTACCTGGTGCCGTGGGGTGGCCGTGTAGCCTGGATCTGCTCCAGCATCTGCCTGGACATCATGAACATTATGTGGATGCACAAGATCGCGCGCGGCTGCTACAAAGTTCTGCGTTCAGCACGCCAAAGCAACGCCGCTAAGCCTCAGGAGAATGGCAAGACAGATTAGCCGTGAAACAAAGACACCAGCCGCCCCGGCGGTGGGACGCTTCCGCTTGGGAAACCATGCCTGGACTGACGTCAGAGGGCTGAATGTGAAGACAAGTCATTACTGAAATGTACCGATGGACCTCTCAGCTGGCCGACCTTAAGCCATGAAAATGACCTCCAAGCAATATTGTCTGTGCATGGCCAGCTACTTTCCTCTGGAACACTTTAGCGTGATAAACAGATGAGGTCATCCTGGGATAATATACAGTCCTATACACACATTTTCAAAGCTTAATCTCTTCAACAAAATACCTTTTTTGCTATTTTCAATTTTTGCCATTGCCTGAGGATGAAAGAAATGATTTGATGATGATGATGTTGGTGAAACCTTGAAACCTTGAAGCCCTTCCTCATGTGTGGTTGGTGCCATAGAAATTGCCTGAAGAGGCTAGCAGCCTTCCTGGGACGGGAGCTGTGTGGTTGGTGCCATCAGAAGGAAGAGAATTGTGCTCACCATCTCCCACTCTTGTTAATTTAAGTGTTTCTGCGGAGAAACCAGCCTTTTTTGTATTGAACAGCCTTTCAGCGGTTGGCTTAGATGTTATCGATGCGCACGGGCACCAGCACACTGATCTCAGTTCTTGATTTTGTGCTGCTGGGGTCATTTAGCTCTGTTTTTTATAACTTAACGTGTGCTGAAAAGGGAAATCTGAATGTCACCTTTGCCACGTTTGGATACTGACATGAAAGTAATAGATGTGCATTCATGCTAAAAGCATTGCTCTTTTACTTTCCCCACATTTTGCAATAGAATATTATATGTTCTTCCCATTTAAGATACCTTTTTAGTTTTTAAAATCTCCCCGTCTTCAACTTTTGCAGGAATGCAAAGTCAGGCTAAAGCTAGCATGTCTTTTCTTTAAAAAACAAAAAAATACAATACATATTTCAGGTCTTAATACATGTAAATGTTGCCAGTATCTATTTATTGTCACTGCGAGCGTGTTGTTTGTGATTTATGGTCCATTCACGTAGGTCGTTTTCAGCGGCTATGAACAAAGTTAGGTTCACATGAAATGTGGCATTTTCAACATTATACTGACGAGAAAAGGGGAAAGTCAAAATGCCTTTTGGTTTTAAGTGTTAAGTTCCTCATCAAAACTGGTCTAACGCACAGGGATTCTTGTTCTTTTGTTTTTAACGGTCTGATTATCGGTGAAGCTGTTAAGCGGTTTTAATAGTCTTTATTCCAAAGATTCGAGTATTTTTCTGTCATTGCCGCCACACAGTGAAGATGTTTTAGATGGACAAAAAGGGAATTTGGGTTAATAGGCCATCAGGAGTGGACGGTTTGGGATCAGTAACTGTATGAACGAGCTGAGCAGGTTCCATTTCTACTTCAGTGGACTCAAAAGGAACTAGTGTCTTCTAGTGGCTTCGTGTAAGGTCATGCATGGGCAAAATGATCTTCATGCACACTCTATATCTGCATGTGGTATTGCATGGAGGTTGCGCTGTAAAGAAAGTAGCATATACATTTGACCAATTTTGTTTCTTGGTACATGTACATAATGTTTGCTTCATACTTGTACTGTTCTGCTTGTACCGTGCCACATAGTTTAATCCACTGTCGAGGATAACGTCATATTTATTATAGCAATGGGCCGAAAACATGGGTAAGGAAATACTTGATTACTCAGCACAACTTTTACCAATTTGGGCAGTGCAAAGAAACATTAATCCTATGAGCACTTGGCATTTTATGCATTCTTTAATTTATGAATCCAAGGGAGGCAGACGGAGGAAGAAACGCTGATGGTGCCAGCAGCTACTGACGCTTGTGTTGGTGTTTCTCTTCAGACATGAGTCACGGGAGTGTTTAGTGACATTCTATGAATGTATCAGACAAGACAGGGGTCACTTTCTTTTGTTCTTTGCAATAAATACCAAATTAACTCATTTGTGTTGGATTTATTTTCGCAAACATCTGTGAATTCAGAAGAACCCTGAAGTAATTTTAGCTCTATTGGTGAAACAACAACACTCAGTCAGATGAGATATTGAAAATTGTTAACTAGGATTAAAGTTTCATTATTTACATTTTCATTTAGCAGCTGTGCAACATCCATCCATCCATCCATCCATTCTCTACCGCTTATCCGGGGTCGGGTCGCGGGGGCAGCAGCCTAAGGAGAGAAGCCCAGACTTCCCTCTCCCCAGCTACCTCCTCCAGCTCATCCGGAGGGATCCCCAGGCGTTCCCAGGCCAGTCCAACGTGTCCTGGGTCTCCCCGGGGGTCTCCTACCGGAGGGACATGCCCTGAACACCTCACTAGGGAGGCGTCCAGGGGGCATCCTGACTAGATGCCCAAGCCACCCCATCTGGCTCCTCTCAACGCGGAGGAGCAGCGACTCTACTCCGAGCTCCTCCTGGATGGCAGAGCTTCTCACCCTATCTCTAAGGGAGAGCCCAGCCACCCTACGGAGGAAGCTCATTTCAGCATGATTTTGTAAAATCAGAAACTTTTTAAAATAATAACTTATGCCATTTATTTCTGAGAATTAATTTTTAACCAAAATCCTTAAATAAGTCATTGGATTTTTATTTCACAGACTTAATTTTAATACTAATAATTACTATTATTTGATTTTTTGGCAGTATGCCATTGAGGGGCCAGTACCAAAGAGGCCCTGGTGGTTTGAGCCGCATTTAATTCTCAGGCCATCCAAAACCAGGAGAAACACGAGTGTGATACAGCCAGAGTGGATCTAGCTGATCCCACAGCTGTGTGACAAAGTAGCCAAGATTATTAACTTATATAACCCATAAATATAACCAAAAAGTTTTGATCCTGATTGGAGACCTATTGTTTACACAATTTTACAAACATGATGACTATTACACCATCAAAATCAAATGTAGTGCTTCAAAATTGACACTAGAGGAAAACAATCTAAAGACGGGAGTGGAGAGGAGAGGAGAAGAGAAAAGGAGAGGAGAGGAGGAGGGGAGGGGAGAAGAGTAGTACTCACCCACCTCTGTCAAACCGCTCTAAAAAGGTCGATTCTTCAAATTGTTTTAGTTGAGAGGAGGGCCATGTGATTTAATCGTGCAGGAATATTGCGGCAAATCGACCCGGCCATCAGCGCAGAGCAACAAAATAACACACACAAGCACACACAACACAAGCACGGACTCATAGAACCACACAGGAGCGCACTGACCGACACAAACACGGAGGATCCTGCAGGGGTGCAGAGGTCAGTGTTGCACCAGGGAGCTGACTGAAGTAGAGCTAGATAAGAAAGAAGACAGCACAAAACATATTACAGAAATAAAAGGAAACCGTCAAAAAGTAAGGACTATGTCCAGGGAAGATCAAAGGTCCCGCCTCTCAGCCTGGAGAGGATTTTCCAGATTGATTGTTAAAAGTAAGTGCTGTTTTTGAGAGTACCGAACTTGTTTCCAGGTTCGAACCAGGTTCCAGCATATCGCAAAGACGGATGCTCCATCTCACTTCTTCTTTAGCCTGGAGGGTAAAAACTTACAGAGGAGGATGGTGCACTCCTTGGGGGCTGACACGACACGTGCTTGATGGCCCTGCTGAGATTCACCAGCAGGCGATAGATTTCTCCAAAGATATGTACAGAAAAGAGTTCTGGGAGGAGCCTGAGGTGGAGCTGTCCTTTTGTAGGAGCTACCTCAGGTGGGTGAAAAACGCAACAGGGAACTGGAAGCTCCACTGTCAGCTGAGGAACTGAATGTGGCCCAGCACGACCTGGGTGGCGGGAATGTTGGTGGCTTCCTTCAGAAGTCCTTCTGGCCAGTTCTCAGGGAGCACCTGTTGCATGTCCTGAGGGAGAGTCTGAGCTGAGGTCAGCTTCCACTGAGCTGCAGAAGAACTGTCCTCACCCTCCTCAAGGAAGGGGCTCTGCAGGACATGCTGGCAAGCAGTGTCCTTACTGTGCACCGATTGCAAGCTGCTGGCCGGATTGTTGCCGAGGAATATCCATGAGGACCAGATTTGAAAAATCACCCCACTCTCTCTCTTTCTCTCTCTCTCTTCTCTGGAGCATCCACAGGTTAATTTTCATATATGGTCAATGCCTGGAAAGATGACTTTAGGATCTCAGCCTGTGGCCACTGCCCTAACTGAGGTGTCAGCCCCCCACATCATAACTCTCTTTCTCTTCTAGCGCTCTTACGGGCATTCAAAAGTTGGCCCCTGGAACCTGTTTGTAATGAGGTCAGAAGACGTCAGCGATGACCTAAGTAGACTCACTCCTGCGCTTTCCTTAACTTAGATGTAGGTATTGAAGGCAGCACTCTCCTGGCCTCTGGTGCCACCATTAGTCTCAGAGTTCTTTTAAAAACATGTAAGGCCAGTAAAGGAAGACGAAAGGTTGCTCGATCATGTTTTGCTTTTATTAAATATGCAGGACCCTCTTTCAAAGAAATATTAAGATGGGTACATAATGCAGTATCTGATTATCTCTCAGGTCTGATGTCTGCTGAGTGCTGATTTTTGACAGTGTTGTCAGTCTTTAAAGTAGACTTTGATTTAACCTCATTGACCCTGATGATTCAGCTTCAGATTTAGATTTGAACTGCAGCGCTGTCCCTGTGTTTTTCCCCCTTTTTCCAGTTCAGGTAGGGACATAGATATCCAACTTTCACTTGTGCCACAGTGATGACGAGACAGCGATGAGCTCAGGTGACCTTCTGTCCGTTAGCCCGTCTCATGTTCTAATAGCTCATGGACAGAGATAGGCTGCCTCCTTTCTGGGATGATTAGATAAAGATGCTGAAATGTTCCTGCCTCTGAGCTGTGATGATGGATTTTACAACCTAAAGCAATTAGGGACAAGTTCTAGATATCTAAAGAATTGCAGACACATACGTGCACCTAAAGAGCTTTTGGCTGCATTAAAAATGCTGATCAATAAGATTGCCTGACTAATTTAGGTCAACGTAAATCAAGATAAGGCTGTAAACACTAACATTGAGGACAAAGTTTAATTAGAGAGAATATCACTTAAGGTGTAATAGCCCCAATAAAAACAAATGATTATCTGGGCATTTATCATATAAATGTAAAGACTTAAAAAAAAAAAAAAAACAACAGTCTGGCAAAAATATTACATCACAGCTAAAAGCATTTCCATCTGCCTGACCAATAGGATTTAAGATGAGGGGTGGTTACCTCAGGGCAAAGATAAGAATGGCAAAAAAAAGAAAAAGCCTGAGAGGAAGGGCTTTGCTCTGTTAGAGTGTGGCACATTTACACACTCGCCTCTGCACCCTGCCACTTCTCCGTCAACATGACCACGAACTTCACAGTGAACGCGGTGGAGAGCCCCGAGGAGCACAGGGCTGAAGTCAAAGGTAGGAGCACTTTACTGGCAAAATTCACTCACCAATAAATCCACACAGCCTGCTTAAACAACAGAAACACAACATTGTGGTTGCAGGCACCATCCCCAGCTGGCTGCAAGGCACGCTGCTGCGTAATGGCCCAGGCATCTTCTCTGTGGGAGACACCAGCTACCAACACTGGTTCGATGGGATGGCCATCATGCACAGCTTCACCTTTAAAGATGGTGAGTCTTTTTTTCATTAACCAGCCGTCAAGTGATGTGAAAACTATCATTTCACTTGTGATGTAACGAAACGCAAATGGAAAGTAACTGTTTTTGTTATTGTGGTGGCCACAGGTGAAGTGTCCCACAGAAGCAAATTCCTTAGAAGTGACACCTATAATGCAAATATGGCTGCTAACAGGATAGTTGTGTCCGAAATGGGGACGATGGCGTATCCAGACCCAAGCAAGAACTTCATTGTCAAGTAAGCAGCTTTTAATTAACCAATAATTGCAACTTTGGAATTTTTTCCAGTTCTGCAGAGATTAACTTTAATCATTTATCATTTTATGACTCAAATGTGGTAGGAATTTGGAAAAAATGAACACAAAGTGTTTTATTTCAGACTGCGGTAATAGTTTAAAATCAGTCTTAAAACAGACGCTTATTTGTATCATTGGTGTATGCTGCAGAGTTTTGTGCTCGCTGTGTTCCCTGACTCTTCTCTTCTCAGTATTTACATTAATATATCTTCTTTTGTAGGGCCATTACCTTTCTCAACCATACAATGCCTGACTTCACAGACAATGGTGCCAGCAATTTCATCAAATATGGAAACGATATTTACGCCACTTCTGAAACCAATTACATCCGCATGATCGACCCTGTGACGCTGGAAACCAAGGACAAGGTATGAAAACCTGCTCCACCGCTGGCCTGTCTCCTCTTGGAGATCATGCTTTATCACCTTGATTGCCATAGGTGGACTACATGAAGTACCTTCCAGTGAACCTGGCATCATCACACCCCCACTATGACAAGGAGGGCAATGCCTACAACATGGGAACTTCAATAGCAGAGAAGGGCAAGACCAAATACATGCTGTTCAAAGTTCCTGCTGCTGCAGCAGCCAAAGGTATTTGACCCTTGTTTGGGTTGTGACCTCTTTCATTTTCAAGCTATTTTGGCAATTTCTGCCAGTTCTAAGGGTTTCTTGAAAAAAATAATGTTGGTACTCAACCCTGCAGACCAAGGCAAGAACACCCCTGCTCTGAAGAATGTAGAGGTCATTGCCTCTGTCCCCTGCCGGTCAATGCTCACACCCAGCTACTACCACAGTTTTGCAATGACAGACAACTACTTCATCTTTCTCGAGCAGCCTTTCAAACTAGACATCCTCAAGATGGCCACTGCATACATGAGGGGAGTCAACTGGGCGAGCTGCCTGAAATTCTGTCCAGAGGAGAGTGTAAGCCATCATTGACAGAACTCTGATTTATAGCCTATAAATGATGCATTCAAGGAAAAATTGACCACCATGATGGATTTTGAACTCCTTATTTCCTCACCAGACTCTGATCCACCTGATAAACAGAAAGACTGGCAAAGAGGTGGAGACCAAGTTTCACACAGGATCAATTATTATCTACCATCATGTCAATGCTTATGAAGAGGATGACCACGTGGTTTTTGATGTCATCGCCTACAAGGACAATCACCTCTATGACATGTTCTACTTGAGCAAACTGAAGGAAAACACTGGGAAACCTGATGAAAACTACTCCAAACCCAACTACAATAGATATGTACTTCCTCTAATCTCAGACAAGGTGGGCGCAAGAGGTCACGTGATAATTGTGCTCATGTCTCCACTTTGACCTTTTAAAATGTGGCTTTGCAGGGCATTGCGGTTGGAGAGGACTTGGTGAAGCTCCCAAACACAAGAGCCACTGCTGTGAAGGAGAAAGAAGGCAAACTGTTGTGCCAGCCAGAGGTGCTCTGTGAAGGTAAAACCACCGACAATTCACATGTCTTAGTTGTTAGCTAAAATTTAGACTAAATGTGTTTGTGCTTTTTAACAGGCTTTGAACTACCCAGAATTAACTATGACATCAATGGGAAAAGGCACCGTTTTGTTTACGGGAACTGCGTTGAGCATTCAGTCGTGTCAAAACAGGTAAGGTGTTCTGCACTGTGCAGTATACTGTGTACAGTGTTAGCATTAGCTAGGCAACCGGAACAAATTCCATGTCTTTTCTGCCTCCTCTTCACTGAGTGCACTTATGCACCAAGGTCTGTGAAACAATACCAAGAAGCAATAAACACAATGTTTTATATCTGTATATTGTATATCTCACTAGATAGTCACGCACCATAAGTGTTAATGGCACTCCACACAGGAAGGTGTGAAAGGAACAACCTTGGTTTAAACAATTGCATATTTGTGCACGTTCCCACTTGAGACAGACTCAAATAAAAACACAGGGCTTTTTATCTTCATTACAGTGGGAATTTTAGCCATTTTGGATGGAAGTGAAAAACAGGATGAACAAAGGGAACAATGCAAAATCTTCCTTTGAGGGTCACCCGCATTGGCCCCAATTTAAATAAGTAGTATTGTGCCATAGACTATAATCCAACTGTGTTTTTCCTACTAGTTTATGAAACAAAGACAGGGTCAGCTCATCATTCTATCTATAATAGGAGAAGAAAGCTTCAATGAGGAACAAATATGACATGAAATGTGAAAAAAAAACAAGTTGTCTGACTGAGCGTGATGTCGAAATGCCTTAAAGGAAGTGTGACTGTATGTTGGGGGAAAGGCTGGCCCTGAACACTTCAGTAATCAGATAATAGTGGACAAAGGTCACCATTGCTGTGGCATTGCACGCTTCTGAAAACAGCATTTTATGAGCCCCATATATTGAGAACTGGGAGATTATCTGATCTGGTAAAGATGAATAGTTGATAGAGCTCCTGACTGTGGAGAAGAATGGAGAAACGGATGGGTTACTCACTGGTTAGAGACCAGAGAAAGAACACATTCAACCATCAGAGCTAAAATTATTTTACAGGTTCATAATGTAAGAAGCATAGTGATATTTCATCAGATCAATCGAAACATGAGATTTGCTTCAAAATCACATCAATGATTTTATGATTATGTGTTTTTTATGATCCGATGACACGGTCGCAGATGACTGTGGGTTTCTTTGGCTGCTGCACTCGATGCAATTTGTTGCGAAACTTACTGTCTCTTCTCTGTGAAGATTGCAAAGTTCGACACAGAAAGTAAAGAAATGGTTTTCTGGACTGAGGAAAACTGCTGGCCGTCAGAACCTGTGTTCGTCCCCAGACCAAACGGGGAGTCAGAGGACGACGGTAAGGACGCGGTGCAGCCGCATCACATCACCATCACGTGATGAAACAGTTTCTCCTCTGATGAAACCTTTTTTTTAAAATTCCTTTTACAGGTGTGGTCTTGTCATCAGTGATCAACACCAACCCGGGCCAGTCATGCTACCTCCTGGTCCTGGACGGCAAAACGTTCAAAGAAGTGGGTCGAGCATACGTTGGTGCCAAGTTGCAGAAGGACATGCATGGATATTTCATCCCACATGCATAAAACCCCTGTCTCCCAAGGCGTTCCATTCTTTCTGGTGTCTCTCTGGTAGTTATTTTACCCCACATTTTTAAATATTATGGTTTATTGATAGTGCATGGATCAATACAATTAAAATGCCTGTGCGATGTAATTCCCATTATTCTGTTTTAACACTGATGTTATTACTCCTCACCGAAGGTTTCTCATATCTGTCACTATGTTTTTATCATCAATTATCGGTGCTTTAGGACAATTATGATAAATTATTTTGACCTTCTTTCGACTCTCAGTTATCTTCTCAAAGTCTACTGTGTTCAACTCAGGGTTATTTGGGGATCTGCACCTGTTTTACAGGGACACACACACATATATATATATATATATATATATATATACCACCCTGACAATGCATTTTGTTCAGAATAACAATATCTTAGGTCATAGATGACAACGCTGGAACTAATGAACAGTGTAGTTTTCAGTTATTTGAGGAATCACAACCTTGCGTAATACATCACTAGACTGACTCGCATTAATAGTTCATAATCCAGAAATACTGAAACGGAATGTTTTTACTGCACTTTTTTTACTTTTGGGACCACATGGTGAGTTGTTACACATTCCTGTCATCTCTTCCAAAACTAAACACCACTGGGAAGGCTTGGGACAGACAGACGGACGGACAGACGGACGGACAGACAGAGGCAGAGCTACCATTACATCACTCTCAGCTGGGATCTTTATAAAGTTTTACTGAAGAATTTCAAAATTTACAAGTGTTTTATAAAAGAAAAACACCAATAGTTTAATAGTTACAACTTAATAGAAACAATATCACGATGCATTATCATTTAAGTGTACATGAGTGCCATCAGCATGGTAGCTTACATTAGTTGTATTCACTGTAAACCAAGCAACACATCAATACTGAACTTCAATGGCTACATTAAACGCTCCATTTCCAAAATCTAGAAAGCATGTTTTCCTAAGATGGCACCCCCTAACAAAGGTTACCAAATAAGCAAATGATACCATATATCTCTTATTCAAATGAACCTACAAAACATTTTTATGTCCAGTGAGGTCATATGAAATTCAGTGGAGGAAGAGAGCAAAATCCATTGGCTAAAATAAATTAAACCAGTCAATAAAGAGTACCGAATGAGGCAACAGGAGGGGACAAATGTTAGTGTATGTTCGATCATTGCCAGTTTCCCAGTATTTCAACTTCACCAGATAAGAAAAAATAGATTTCTGCCTGTCCTCCAATTCCTGAATGGCCTAGGCTTTATCTTATCTTAACTTTCACCTTCCTTATCTCCCTGTCTTAGTTGTTTTGGTTATTAACATTTCACTTAAAATCTTAAAACAGCAAGGAAATCTAAGGCCTGTGGAGGAAAGCAAAACACACAGCACAGGATCCAAGCCATGGTGCCCATAGCCAGAGATCATAATGGAGGACGGCGTCCATTTAGGGAGCAGTTAGAGCAGAAAGGAAGTTTGTCCACAAATTAGCTGCCGTCATCTTGAGTCTCCTTCTTTTTTGCTGCCGAGACCTGACTCTTCTCTGTGTCTTCTCCTTCATCCCCTGACAAACAGAAAGAGTCAGTTGTGTGCATTAAAACAACACAATCAAATAAGAGAAACTCTTGTATGAACTGAAATCACCCATCATGCTCTGGTTTCTACATAAACAAAGCTTTCCTGTCCCTCATCTATCGATCTCAGCAACTGCACTGTAATCTATCTGCATGTGGAAGAAAAATCTATAGCAAACATCTGATGAGTTCTGGCTCCCCCTGGTGGTCGCATTGAAGAATATGACGTTATTTCCAAAATCCATGGTCAATGTTGGCGTTTACGACAATGCACGCCCTTAGCTAAAGTAGTTATGAGTTAAAGCATTAGTGAATTCAGTTTCCACGTATGTTAAATAATCAGGCTCTCTGAGCTTTCTCACCAGACTGGTTGATGCTGAGCTGTGCCAGACCCTCTGACAGCTCAGTGGGTCCAGTGGATCCAGTGGGTCCAGGAACTGCAGGGATTTCATGGATCGCATTCCTGCGGCCTGATCGACGAGAAGCAATAAAGTCCTCATAGGTCGCCTCCACATCCGTCATCGCTAACACATCTCACCATAGCAGGGTCTGCCACACACACACACACACACACACACACACACACACACACACACACACACAAAGGTGTAATGGATGAATCAATTGTAAGTGTCGAAGGTGTGCTTCGCGCCCTTGTTTAATACATGAACTACTTATTTTATGAGCTAATCCCTGATTAATCTGTTTTAATCTGTGTCTACTGGAGAGAAAGGACATGGAGGGAGGGCAAGAGGACCGGAGGACAGATTTTTTTTTTAAGCACAAACTGTGTTTGAATAGTGGTGTAGGACTGAAAGCCAAAAATGTAGTCAAAAGGATAATTATGGCAAGTGGAAGCGAGGGGGCACTATATTGAAACGTCATCCTGCCAGTAAACATGGAGCAAGGCAATGTTGCCACGGAGATTTAGGTTAAACCCCCACCATTAATATTCGAACATAATGTATCAGTCTGACAGGAATCTGCCCCATTTTCTTGATTTAAAGTCCATTAGTCTAAGATTGTAGTGATTTATGATACAATTTAATGAAGACAGTTTGAAAATGCTCACTCAGTTACTCAGTTATTTGGGAATAAAAAGCTTGAGGCTCACACGTGTTACTGTTTGTTTGTGTATTCCTGCTGCCTCCTTGTCCATCATTAGAGATGATTCCCATTCCCATAACCCTAACTCCCAACCTCAACCTCAATCCCCACCCCAACCCAAAGTCCCCTAACTAACCCTTTACCCCCCACCATGATGATCTAATCTGCAGCTGTGTTTGGTTATAATCCATTAAATATTCATTTGGCTAATTCTTTTGGCCAACTTAAAGGCAACTTTGCCTGCCCATAGTGGAACCTGAGCTCAGTCGAGTTGAGCAACATGATTTGCAGCAGAAGCTAAAATCAAACGTTACCGAGGACGTTATGTGACGGCCTGCATTTATCTGTTAGCAAAATGGTTGGATGGTTAAATTTTGGTGACGTTCTCAAATCACCATCTGGATTCAGGGATTTCTGGAGCTCCAGAAAAACAATCAAAGAGCAAATGATAATCAAAGGATCTGTGGGACTTTGACTCTTGATCTTCCAAGGACCAAGGCCAAGCAGCTCATTTGCCTTATCTCACTGTAACAGCTCAAACCAGACATCTGTGGGAAAATAAGCATAGTGAAGGTCTGCACATTGATTGCTTTTCTAGTATATTATATGTCTAGTTATATATATAGATAGATAGATAGATAGATAGATAGATAGATAGATAGATAGATAGATAGATAGATAGATAGATAGATTTATCTATCTATCTATCTATCTATCTATCTATCTATCTATCTATCTATCTATCTATCTATCTATCTATCTATCTATCTATCTATCTATCTATCTATATGAGAGACTCTGGAAGGATATTGACAGTATTTGACTATATATTTTAAAAACACATTATGAACTGCTCAATATGTGTGTAAAGCCTACTCATATTGCATTAACGCAGTTGACGCTATCCACACAGACATTTTTTAGGATTGTTGTAGTACAGGGCCATATTGCTAATATTGATGTCATTTTTAGCCAACTACCTGTTTGGGGTTTAAGGCTTTCCCGAATATTCGCAGGAACCAAACCAGCTTGGAGTCCACTTTCCCCACTTGCACTCGCGATAGGATTTAACAACGCTCCTTACTATAGCTTCCGGGTATGAATTTCAAATTAAAAGTCGTATTTTGGGACGCGATAACGTTCCATTTAGCCCTTTGATTATTATTTTAAAAATACTTTTCGTCAATTATTCCGCGGGTCAGACTCAAAGTAACCGTTTAGGGCATTTAAAATCGTAACTTTAAGAGGGAGCGAGGGAGGGGTGAGCGCAACATCTGGCTGTGAACGACCCCATTCAAACGTCACAAGGCTTCAGTCTGGCACACAGATTCTCCAGATGTTGCCTGCTCTTGCACGCACACTGAGCTCTTTGTAATCTGTTAACCCTTTGCAGTTGATTTAGGATTCAGTCCAAATTAACCATTAACAAGACCTAGCATAATAACTATAAGACTATGAGTGAGTGAGATTAGTATCACGACCAGCATTTTTGTCAAATCAGCTTGGCAATGTTAATGTAGCGCAACTGAGATTTTGGTTTTTGCGAAACCGGAAGTGAATAACTAATTTCTCTTGCTTCCGCTGCTCTTCTGTGGCCGCCCCATAACAACAGAAGTATCAAAGAATCATGATGTATGAAGGTGAGTGGAGCTTTCGTAAAGGAATTATTTGGGCTCAGATGTAGACGCATCAAACAGATACACAAATCTATTAGATAAGAATGACTTAATAGCTACTCATATTTTCCCATTACCCATATATTTGAGATCACCAAAATGCTAGGTAACATCAAGAATGTAGCTGAGCAGCTTTATGTGGCTAGTTAGCATGATGCTACATAGCGGCCTGTCAAGTGGTCATTAGAGCTATTAAAGGATAAATACACACACAAATAAATAAATAAATATATATGATCACAATGAATCTTAATTCACAGATGAAAACACTCCTGCCAATAAGGGTTACGAACAATGCAACTCGTGTAAAAGATATTTCAACCCAACCGTCCTGGTAAGAATACTTATTCCTTCGTGTAAAATATTTGGTTTTCTTATAGTTTATATAGTTATATTTGAGCATAGAAATAATCTGCAATAAGTGTGACAATCTTTCCCACAGTTCCCATCAGCTGATTGTATCAGCTGGTTGTCGGTTTCTGGTACTCCGGGATCTTTTATGCTCCTATAAATAACTTTTAATGGGAACTATTAATGAAGTGGCAAAGCTTGGTTTATGTTTATGTGATCTTAAATCTCTCATACCCTCTCCTCCCTTCCAAGTTCTTTAGCTATATACAGTGGTGTGTCAGGAATAAGGACAAAATAGCACCAAACAAATAGGAAAATATGACTGCTCAGAGGAATGTTCTTATGCGTGTGAAGCAGCAGGCTACGTACATTCTAAGGTTTCTATCGTCCTACAGACCCGGCATGCTCAAATTTGCCAGTCAGTGGCGAAAAAACGGAAGGTGTTTGACTCAAGTCGACAACGAGCCGAGGGCACAGACATCCCTACGCTCAAACCTATGAAACCAAAGGTAAGGTGCTTCAGTGGATGAAAATGTAACCTGGCAAAGATGAAAAATCTAAATTTCATGTGAGTGTCATTCTATTTAAACATTGTCAGTAGCACAGTTCACGCACTGGAACCGGGCTATGTCACTTGCCATCCTATATAATCTTTAAAACATTTATGGCTAGCTCTTTACGCTTTTGTTTTCTTTAACTTCAACAGTACTGATCATCTTACCTGCCTCTTCGGTTGCACCAGTTGGTTTAACTTTCAATCCTTTTTTATATCCCAGCTGTAATACCACAACCATAATGACATAAAGGATCACTCATGCTCTCATTTTTATGGGACTCATTAACTAAGGATGAAACATATGTTACATGTAATGATGAATTAGTACATTTTGAGAGGCCTTTCTCCACTGCAGGTTGCATTTAATCACAATTAGGACTTAAACAATCAGACCAGGAGGATTCTCACATTGACCAGAAGTCACGTTCCCAGTCCTCTAGGTATTTTCTGTTTGTGGTTAAAAGATCTGAGAAGTGGGTGGCCTGAAATCACAGACCTTTATTATCATGAAGGATGATGGTCTCACTGGAAGCCCTGAGCTCCAGCAACCCCTGTACACCTAGATTTCCTCTCTGGCAGATCACAATCAGCGCTGGTCAGGCGGAGCACCTCACGGCCCAGGGCTCTGTCCTGAGACCTCTGCTCTTCACCCTGACTCATGACGGTGTCCCCAGGGTTGACACTAACTATTGTGGAGTTTACATGTGGCACAACAGAGCTTCATCAGGCAGTGACTGAGTCAAACACAATTTGAAATAAGCTTTATTTGTCACGTGTGCAGTGAAAGGCGTTTAAAAAGATCGTCCCCAGGTCAACTGCTTGGAAGCAAGTATGTCATATATCAACTTAATGATGTTGTGGGAGGCAGGGGGGATGGGTGTGGGTGCACGTAGGTGTGTGTGAGTGGGTGGGGGGGTGGCATCATGCAACTGGCCCTATTGTGAGAGCACCCTAGTTGTCGAAAGCTGCAGAAGTGTGTGGGTTGTTGTACACCATCTATATAATAATTCTCTACATTTCATGCATTCCAGCCGGAGCCCCCTAAGAAACAATCAAACTGGCGCAAAAAACACGATGATTTTATTGCTACCATCCGGGCCGCCAAATCAGTAGCTCACATCATAAAGGATGGTGGACCGTTGCCACCACCCCCTCCTCCCACGTATGACCCAGGTAACACAGATGCATGTGGCAGGGGTCACCAAGCCAGAACTACAAGGCCTGCTTCCGGGCTGGGTTTTCTGTCCGACCCTACCCATGACAGCACCTGGATTGTGGGCCTTGTGGGACTGGGTTGAAGGCCACTGATATAAGGGATAGAAAGAGAAGAATGAGAACATTGCTGCATGTATAGAATGTGTATCATCTTTTCTTTTAGACTACATCCAGTGCCCCTGCTGTCAGAGGAGGTTCAACGAGAATGCAGCAGAAAGACATATCAAGTTCTGCCAGGAACAGGCGGCCCGTATGCCCCAAAGGGGCAAAGTAGCAGATGTGAAGAAGCCTCCTGCTCGCACCCAGGTAGCAACCATGATCCACTCAAATTATTTTTCAGTGAAACGAAGTGGAGCCAGCTAACCAATGTAACCAGTGAGACAAGAATGTCAACTAAGCCTCTTATTTTGACCCTGAAGAATTTTTTGTGGCACTGGGAATAAATTCAGCTTTGATATTTAAAAGGCTCAACATCAGAGAGAACCCAGAAACTTTGCCTTAACGAGACATAATCAGCAGGGTTGACCTTACAGAATCACTTCATTTCTCAGAAATAGTTCACTTATTGTTTGTCCCTGTGACTCTGACCACTGTATCCCTTTCCCATGGACGGTACCGTGGTAACGGCAGAGTTACGTAACACCTCGTTCAACATCAGCGAATGTTTTGCTCATATTTGGCTTAATTTGCTCAGAAGTTTGAAATTCTCAAATGCACTCCTGATGTGGTTTCTGAGGCCTCAGTTTTACTAATGTCAAAGGATCAGGGTCCTACTGAGGCATCCTTTTTAATATCTTTGTGCAGCATTGCCTTTTAAAAACTCCCATGTGTCTTTCTTTAGTACAAGCCTCCCGCACTAGTGAAGAAGGCCAACCCAGCTGCTGCACCCACCGTCCCTCTGGCCTCCTCTCGTTTACCCCAGCGGTCAGGCCTTGGACAGCCTACTGGTGAGGGAGCAGCTACCTCGTGTTTCCGAACTTTGGTTCTCTTTCGTTTCATTCTCCTCGGGGTCGTCCTCTCACATGGACGCCTGTTTGTCCTTTCGACCACAGTGAGATGGAAACACTTTACACAGGCTGATTTTCTTATTCATTTCTTTGACTTCTGCTCCAGGAATCCCCTCTAGTAAGGTCTCTTATCCAGCATCCACAAGGACTAATTCTCCGGGCCTCACAAGTCCTGCATCAGGGTCAGCACCCACACAGAACATCTAAGACTTTCTTTTTCTCAACATTATCTGGATTCAGATCTTTCACATCAAGTTGCACTAAGGTGTTTGAGCTTGTCTGTATTTTTTGGTGCATCAGGCAGCTGAAAGACGCTTTGACTTGTGTGCTGGTGTGCTCAGCGCGAATAGAAATCTAACCCAGAAACACATTTTTGTTGTTTTGTCATCAGCATAGGAAATAACAGCAAAATGATGAACTCAGGCAATCGAGCTGTGAAAAGCACTCGATCTAGAATAAGTCTGGACAGGAAGAAAACGGACTCCAGCATGTCTAGGTAGGCCCAACACGCTTGCATCATAAAGGTAATGGATCAACTAACCAACCATCCAGCTCAGATATGTAATATGAAGACATTATATCCTGAAAGAATTTCTCTAGAGATGACACAGCATTACACAGATACACGCTTTGTTCATTCCAAAAACAAATAATACAGTGCTTAATTAACACTTTATCAATCTAAAAATGCAGATAACAGGTCTGGCATCTTGTTTATTAATATGTACAATATGCATTTGCTCAGTTTCATATGGAATGGCGGCATTATCCATCCCTCTGTGATCAGTGACTCGATTCATGATTGTCCTGTTTTTAATGCTTTAATAAAGAAAGTATCACACTTAAATCTGGCTGCACAGTGATAGCAACTACACTGACACTCAGTGGGCGGAGATTGTTTTATTAACTTGTTTTTTACATTTTTAGGGAAGATGTGGCTGAGAATGAGCTCGAGAACGGGGGGATGAAGAGCAAGTTTTGTCACGGCTGTGGAAGCAAGTACCCTGTTGAAACTGCAAAGTTCTGTTGTGAGTGTGGCATCAAGAGGATGTTTATTTGATGGATGTCAGCAGAACAGGATACAAGGACTTCACCGTCCATGATTAGAAAATAAATGCTTGATTGACAATAAGTGCTGAGGTGAAGAACTGGGTGTAGATTTTCAGCTAGTTTTCCTCTTTTTCCTTCCAACAATGCATTCCATTCAAGCGCAATGTGGTCAACTACTGATAAGAAGAATAAGTGGTTTGAAATATGGTGACTTTGAAAAGAGATTTTCTTTTCGTTTTTTATTGTTTTTACAGGAAATGGTCCAAATTGAACAAGCTTGTAAAATTCAACCTTCTTTTTGGATTTAAGATTGTTACAGTTAAGGGTCAATCATTTCTAGACAAATGTAGCATTGACTTCTCCCGTTATATGCCCGCTTATTTTATACTTTTTTTTCTTATTTATATTCTTTTTAATAATAATAAATAACAGCACCTTTTAATTGCATACTCAGAACTGTACGAAGCCTACGTGTACCTGGATGTCACCAATAGCTTTATCCTTGACAGTGTTCTTATTCAGTCAGTATTCAATGTATTAATTTATGAGAATATACACCAACTCTATATTCACTTTACATACCAAGTATTGTGGATTTCTTTACGCATAAAAGACACTATTAATGTTAATTAATTCTGTGGTCAGACACTAAAAAGAAAAGCTTCAACATGCTGTTAATTTTAGATGATCTTCAGGAATGTTTATCGGACATGAACTGAAATGCTGAAACATTCCAGACAGGCTGACCGGTTGTTTTAAGGCAGTGAACTTGTTTATCCAATAAATAAATGTATCAGCTGATTTCATGAGTGTTTTTGAAAGATCTTACAAATATAACCATTCTGTAAACACGTTGAGGTAAAATTAATATATAAAACACTGTTAAAAGTAAAGATATCTAAAACACATCTGCCCTGTCAGATAAAAACTTATAGATTTACTCATTTTACAAACCAAAATTAGCTTCATGGTATTGAATTTATCATTCCCTGGCAAGAACAAAGCTGGTGTGGAAATGTTTCTTTATTCTACAATAAATTCATATACCCCGTATGGGTTTAATAAGCAGGCATCATTTCTTTGAGGCACCAACAGAGGGAGCCAGAGCTGATATTCCAGGCGACTAAACCAAAAGTGAAAGTAAAAGAACATTTAAGCAGCCCAGAGTCTTCAAGCCAGTTTTCCATATGTACCTTTGCATCCTCTAACTATGGGTCCCATATAAAGAGGCTTGTGGGGGGGCCTTCCTGGTAAATATGACGAGGCATCAGTAGTGCAGAGAACAGATTGTGTGGCGAGTCTGTAAAGACTGGACATTTGTAGGGAGAGTTCAGTCCTCCAGTAGAGAAGAAATACACTATTGTTGGCTGGGAAGCTAAAAGAGAGTGACAGCTTCCTGCCCAGCATAACCAGTTTGACTACACAGGAAAAAAAGCACAAAGTCTGATTTCAGCTAAACATGATTGATCACAAAGGGCAACAATTCAGTGCCGGTCTGTTGAGGCCTGATACTCCACATAAGCTTTGGTTTGTTCTGTTCTTTGGCTCTTCCATATCATTTCAATATCACCCCAAAATAATTGAACATAAACAGCTGGATGCTCTGTGAAACAAAAATTAGGACCAAATTTAAACCCAAACTTTTCAAGTTAACACATTTTGTCCCCACATATCCTCCCGTGACTGCTGTCGGTAGCAGATCTTCCCAGGATCAGCATGGTTCACGGAGTCAAATGACCACATGCATTAGAAAGGTCTCGGCAGTACTTCAATGTTGTTGTTTACTTCAATGTGTAAAAAGGGAAATAAACAACATTGAGTTAGTGTACCTTGAGCCAACCTGGCACTCTGAGCAGATCAAAATATTCTGGCTATACCTTCTGTTCCCTGAAAAGGGGTAGAGCACATGTTGAAAGGGATAGTAAAACGTTACATAGCCTATGGAAGACACCTCCATCCTCACCTTTGAGGCAGATGCTCTGTGGTGAGACCAACAACAGTGACGATCACTCACAGATCCCCATTTTAACAAAGCCCAGGAGGATTCCGTGTCCCTGGTAAGTGTTCCCCTCCCTTCCTGCTTTATTTGGATGCAGTCTAACCTTTAAACCACCCAGAGTGAGCTGGGGATGACAGGGATGTACCAAGAGGGAATGCCACTCATTTGCTTTGCAGAAGACAAAAGGAAAAGAAGTGCAGTCTTAAACAAACAAAACCTCATATCAACAGACTCATTTGGATCAAACTGACCACAAAGAGCCTCCAGCACCAAAGCCAAAGGCTTTATTATGGGCCTGAGCCTGCAAACCCCTTATAAGGGAGAACCTGGCTCGCTCACCTTCTCGAGCACCAACAAACTGGAAATGCATGTACAGCAAAGTTCCAGTCCACATGTGCGCTAACGTTTCCATCCAAACATGGGTATTGGGTGTTTGCTCTGGATGCAAACATCCATTTCTACCCTGCCAAAACCGCTACCACCAATGGGGGAAACCTCCATTTTGTCACCAGAACACTGCCTCTGGAGAGAAGGTCTGGTCCCAGGTTGAAGCAGCCTGGAAGAGAGGGTGAGACAGATTCAGCAAAGGAACAAGTCTTTCAAATGGGTCTTAGACCAGAGGCCCTTTGTCCTCAGGCACAGATGAAGCCACGTCCTTCAAGGAGGAAAAGTGGAGTTCTGCTGAGCCAACGTCACCTTAACCAGTACTCCCAGAAGCTGGGACACGTGTACACAAAAGCCCGGCTCTGTCAATGCCCTCCTGGCGGACAGGACATGATGATCCTTCTCATGTAGGGAGAAGCCACACCCTGGGGTGAGTCACACTCAAAATTGGGAAGACTGCCGGTGGCTAACACCAACGGGGCCAGTTCTGCTAAATTAGTCAGCTGTAGCCCGTAAGCGAAGCTAACTGGCAGCACCTACTTGGATTGACTCGGAGCGGTGTTCTCATCTCTCAAGGTGAAGAGCGTGAGATCTGAATAATGACGTGCATAGACATACATGGAGGAAGGGCCTGACAGAGGTTACCAAAGGTCATTTGTCTTCAAGGTGACCAGCAGGCCGTGCCAGGTTGTGATAACCTTAACAGCTTCTGAGGGAACCATCTGAAAGGGAACTGGCCACTGGGGATTATCTTCTTCACCCTTCAGGCTTCTTGTTCTATGATAGGATTCATGTTTTTATAAGTTGTTGCAAATTATACATATATGATCAAAGAAGCTTTGACAGCGGATCTAGTGATCAAAGGTCTCAGGAGCTTTTATTTCAAGCTACAACCAGTGCAACTGTGGTTGCATTACAGGTGCAATCAATATCACTTGTGGTGTTTAACTTCAACCAGTCAGCAACAATGGAAACAAATACAGACATCAAGGTAAGATATTAATGAGACAGGCCTGTGCGTGACTGCATGGAGTGTGAGGGGGAGGAACAGTCAGGTTCTGTGGAACTGCGCAGTTTTACTCTGTTAAGCCTTAAAGTTGACCTTAAACGTAGGCTTCATTAGCATGACCATGAGTTCCCTAACAGGTTTGTTTCGAGGTTAAAAAATATCCCACTGTTTTGGTAAATCATGGCAGCTAAACATTGTTAAGGTGGAACAACAGTGAGAGATTTTGGTTCTTGTGAAGCCAAAAGTGAATAACTTTTCTCTTTCTTCCTCATTACAACAGAAGCATCCGGAAATAACGGAGTACAGAGGTGAGAACAGTTGTCACAAATGAAAATGTGAACCCATATTTTCCATTTTGGTTGGAGCTCATGCTAAAAGATTCTAAGCAACATCAGGCTGAAAATGTGGCTGAGCAGCTACAGTACATGGGACGAGTTAGCTATGTTAGCATGGTGCTAACTAATGGCCCAGGCAATAAGTCATAAGAGCAATGAGAGAAAAGTTACACACAAGGTTGACACACATAGACGTGTGTATATATGTAGCCTACGTATATACAGTTCACACTCACTGTGACCCTTAATTCACAGATGGAGATGCTTCCACAGAGAAATTGCTTCAGTGCAACACCTGCAACAGGTCTTTCTACCCAAAAGTCCTGGTAAGAATAACTGCTTGGTTGGTGTTAAGCTTGTATATTTTTATTACGTGGTATAAGTTGGTAGTTGTTGGTTTATGTTCCTATAAATAACTTTCAGTGGGAAAGTACATAAGTGCTTTTTAAATCCTGACCAATCATCATCTCTCCACCCATCTGAAATCTAAAGCTTTATCCCACAGGAGCCTATTCTACCTAATGACAAATTAGACGGTTCCACCAAAGACCAATGCTTGAATGTTTAATGACTCGCACTGGAATAATCAATTACACTTTTCCTAAGTTTCAATCCGCTTTATGTTGGTCTTTCACTGTAAAGTAATAATGTACGGATTTTTTTGTGTGAAACATTCTGTACATTATGGCCATAAAGCCCTCAGTGAGCTGAGACCTCCAGCAAGCAGCTCATTTCCCCACACATTGTGTAAGAAACACCATGTTACGTAACATAGTAGCTTGCTTTATGATCAAAGGCCTTTGGCCTGATCTTTGGAATATCAAAGTTCAAAGACCCTCAGGAATCCAGAAAATCACCAAAATGTAATCAGCTCTCCCTTGGTCCATTATCAACGTACCAAATGACTGCTAATATGGAGCAACGGGCTAGATTTTGAGGCGTTTATCTACCTACAGGAGAGGCATGCTGTCATTTGTGAAAATGCGGCAAACAGAAAACGAAAGGTGTTTGACTCAAGTCGACAAAGAGCCGAGGGCACGGCCATCGCCACGCTCAACGCTTTGAAAAAGGTAAGGCGCTTCAGTTATGGCAGTTCCTTATCATGATCGCAGAACATCTATTAAAACGGAGCTAGATTACGTGCTATAATCTTCAATCACAATATTTATGGCAGGCTCATTAAGCTGTTGTTTTATTCCACTTCAACAGTACTGTCCATCTTAACTGTCCCTTGGGTTGTAACACATCACTATAACTGATTTATAAATGACAGGTTAGCACATTACACTTATCATGGGCTGCCACGCCCAACTAGCCACACTTCTCTCCCATTGGCTCCCATCTGGGAAAAAATGTTTGAAAACTGAAAAAGCCCCGCATTTAACTGTTTCCAACACTGATTCACCAAATCAGATGGAAAAAAACACTGAGGGCGCCTTTATCCAACAAGCCCAGACACGATATCGCTGCTAAGTGTTTGAAATTTGTGTTGGAACTGGTGGCAACTGTACTTTGAATCGTGACGGATGTCAGATACTCTTGCCAGCTACTGTGGTGGCGTGGGGTGGGGTGTGTGGGGTGCCGGGGGCAGAGGGCCAGTCCCACTTTCTGTGGGATTATCTACTTTGTTTTGTCACTCTTCAGAATGTTGGTTCTGGACTCAATAAGTCAAAGCTCAGTACACATTAAAGGACAATTCCAGACAACTTCAGTTTGGGTCTATAGTTTGCTAATATTTTTTCTCAAAGAATGAAACTGAAGATTTTTTATTGCTTTTGTGCATTAGTTTTGACTCACCAGGACTCACAAGGTTAATCTAGACTATGTTTGACAGCGGTCAGGTGGGTAATGAAACACACCAGCGGGTCTGTTTACTTCAAGAAAGCAGACATGTTTATAGAACTGAAGAAGCCTTCTGGATAGAAGGCGAAACGTCTTCAAGAGAAGAAACCCAGTCCAGTTGACAGAGAAAACTACCTTGGACATGTTTATAAAAGTTCGCCAGGGATCAAGCACAGGCCAACATAACCACTTTATCAGCAACACCATGGTGAACCATACCAAACGATCTCTTGTGGAACTCTTGATCTCTTCGCCATTCAAGCAGGAACATCATATCATGTACTTTCTGTGAAAGCTACAGCATCGCCATAGAAACCATTCTGACCACGTGCATTTGTGAGCATCATGAAGGCTGCAGATGAGAAGAGGGGTGAGGACAGCAGGAACAATCTCAGGGACTTCCCTCCCTTCAGGACAACAATTACCAGGGGCTTCTCATACTCCCAACATGGGCTCTGGAAATGTTCTGCAACATTTGGTGCAGAAACACCAGGTTCCACAACAGCCTTTTTTGATTAAATTCTCTCTTCAGGTTTCACTGCTGCTCTATTTTGATTGGCACTGCAGTCGTGCACACTCACTGTAAACTGAATGACAAATAAACTACATTCTCTACATTTCATGCATTCCAGCCAGAGTCCCCTAAGAAGCAACCAAACAAGGATATTATTGTTAACCCCCGGGTGGTCAGAACATGCTCCTCCATCATTAAGGACGGTGGACCAAAATCACCCCCACCTGCCACACCTGACTCAAGTAAGTCAGGTGTACAAAAGCTCAATATTTATATCGTGTGTTAAAGGGGAAAAAAAGAGGATTTCTTGACTAGAATGTGTACCATCTTTTCTTTTAGACTACATCCAGTGCCCCTACTGTCAGAGGAGCTTCAACAAGCATGCAGCAGAAAGACATATCAAGTTCTGCCAGGAACAGGCTGCCTGTAAATCCAGGAAGGAGAAATTAGCAGATGAAAACAAGCCTCCTGCTCGCACCCAGGTAGCACCATGATGCACTCAAATTCTTTTTCAGTAAAACAAAGTGGAGCCAACTAACCGATGTAACCAGTGAGACAAGAATGTAAACTAAGCCTCTTATGATGCTTTAAAAGGATCAGGGTCCTACTGAGGCATCCTTTTTAATATCTTTGTGCAGCATTGCCTTTTAATTGTCTTTCTTTAGTACAAGCCTCCTGCACTAGTGAAGAAGGCCAACCCAGCTGCTGCACCCACCGTCCCTCTGGCCTCCTCTCGTTTACCCCAGCGGTCAGGCCTTGGACAGCCTACTGGTGAGGGAGCAGCTACCTCATATTTACGAACTTTGGTTCTCTTTCGTTTCATTCTCCTCGGGGTCGTCCTCTCACATGGACGCCTGTTTGTCCTTTAGACCACAGTGAGATGGAAACATTTTACACAGGCTGATTTTCTTATTCATTTCTTTGACTTCTGCTCCAGGAATCCCCTCTAGTAAGGTCTCTTATCCAGCATCCACAAGGACTAATTCTCCGGGCCTCACAAGTCCTGCATCAGGGTCAGCACCCACACAGAACATCTAAGACTTTCTTTTTCTCAACATTATCTGGATTCAGATCTTTCACATCAAGTTGCACTAAGGTGTTTGAGCTTGTCTGTATTTTTTGGTGCATCAGGCAGCTGAAAGACGCTTTGACTTGTGTGCTGGTGTGCTCAGCGCGAATAGAAATCTAACCCAGAAACACATTTTTGTTGTTTTGTCATCAGCATAGGAAATAACAGCAAAATGATGAACTCAGGCAATCGAGCTGTGAGAAGCACTCGATCTAGAATAAGTCTGGACAGGAAGAAAACGGACTCCAGCATGTCTAGGTAGGCCCAACACGCTTTCATCATAAAGGTAATAGATCAACTAACCAACCATCCAGCTCAGATATGTAATATGAAGACATTATATCCTGAAAGAATTTCTCTATAGTTGACATCCCAGCACTACAGAGAAACACGCTTTGTACAGTATTGGAAAACTGTTCATTCCAAAAACAAATAATACAGTGCTGAATGAGCACTATATCAAACTAAAACTGCAGATAACAGGTCTGGCATCTTGTTTATTAATATGTACAATATGCATTTGCTCAGTTTCACATGGAATGGCGGCATTATCCATCCCTCTGTGATCAGTGACTAGATTCATGATTGTCCTGTTTTTAATGCTTTAATAAAGTATCACACTTACATCTGGCTGCACAGTGATAGCAACTACACTGACACTCAGTGGGCGGAGATTGTTTTATTAACCCGTTTTTTACATTTTTAGGGAAGATGTGGCTGAGAATGAGCTCGGCAACGGGGGGATGAAGAGCAAGTTTTGTCACGGCTGTGGAAGCAAGTACCCTGTTGAAACTGCAAAGTTCTGTTGTGAGTGTGGCATCAAGAGGATGTTTATTTGATGGATGTCAGCAGAACAGGATACTTTATGAAGTAAGCATTGTTTATTTTAGATAGTCTTTAGGTGCAGATGTAATCCAAACCCCATTTCCCATATTCATCTCTCCTAAACTGAAATATTCCAACAGATCTTCTTGGCTGACTAGTTTGTCGAAGGGAAGTGTTCCTCTATATTCATTCAATAAACTGTCAGTTGTTGAGAGACTGTGAAAAAGATCACACAAATATTACTGTTTTGTAAAATAGAGACTTAGTATTGTATACATTTAAAATATATCTGCTCTATCATAGAAAAATCTCAGATTTTCTAAAAAAATACACATTTCACAAAACCATTTGCTTATATTTTAGCTTAAATTTTATATTCCCTGTCAAGAAAAGAGCTGCTGTACTTGAGATGCTTCTTTATACTACAATAAATGCATATACTGTATCCTGCATGGTTTTAATAACCACCAACAGAGGGAGCCAGAGAGCTGATATTCCAGGCGATGTCCTTGTAATAGCTGCAACTAAACCAAAAGTGAAAGTAAAAGAACATTTACGCAGCCCAGAGTCTTCAAGCCAGTCTTCTACATGGAGCTTTGCGTCCTCTAACTATGGGACCCATATAAAGGGGCCTGTGTGTGTGTGGGGGAGGGGGGGGGGGGGGGCTATGACTAGGCATCAGTAGTACATCTGTGGCACAGTTTGTGTGGCTTTCTTGGAAGTTCTCCAGGAGTCTGGACAAATACTGGACATTTGTAGGGAGAGTTCAGTCCTCCAGTAGAGAAGAAATATACTCTTGTTGGCCGGGAAAAAAAAGAGAGTGACAGCTTCCTGCCCAGCATAACCACTTTGACTACACAGTACAGGAAGAATGTCCAGTTTGCCCTCAGCTGTGTGACAGCCTTGAATTTAGTATTTCATAGCATTCAGTAATGGAGGACACAATTGCATTAGCTTTGCAGAGTCTTCTTGTCCAATTTTTTGTTTTTTGTTTATGCGATTTCCTCGGCCTCGCTGTCTTCATCGACACACTCGTTTTGGTTGTTGTGGTCTGAAATGAAGATGGATTTTCCGATGACATTTGGAACACCAAAGAGAAGACATCAAAATGAAGCAATGCCTGTTCCGCTGTCCCTCAAAGACTCAAATTCTGATTGTGCTCAAACCCTGATGCTCTGAATAGGTCACGGATTGTGCTGCTCTGTGACTCAGACCACAGCTATCAGCTTGAATCAACAAATTTATATGAATTACACTGTCACCATTATTTTTGTTCCCGTTTTATATTTGTTCCATCTGATAAAATGAGTAAATATCAAAAGAAGACCCAAATATGGGAACAGAATTAGTTTATTTGTTAGACACCGTCAGTTGCCATTTTTCCACTGAATAGTGACATTTCATGAGTGAAGCATCTGTATATTTATACTTACGGCTGGGGCATCACAGGGGCACCCTATTGAGCGTAAGACAGACTCGGTCAGTCTCTTCGTCTGGTCTAGATTTAAAGTTATCATTCTGCAGGCTAGCTTGTGCAGGGTGTTGAGCTCATCCTGCAGAAAAACGACCAGAAAGCTTCGCTCGTAAAGTGTTGAACAAGTTCAAACACACTGAAACCTCATATTTTCGAAAAAAATAAAATAAAGTCTGATTATGTATTTTTTAGTCTATTGAGAGACACATTCCCTGCAAATTCTCAGTCATCTGACTGGGATTTGATACTTTATCCTTGACATAATGTGCTGTAGGATGATCTCTTCAGGCTAAATCTCATTTGTGAAGCTGAAGGACTCCAAAGCGTTTTATGTTCCCTTCACTCTCTAAAGAATAACATTCCAATCATTAATTATGAAGAGGAAATTCTCCTGCCAAGAACAGAATAATGACCTACTGAGGTGTTGGGGGTGCAGTTTTCTGCCTTGAATCTCAGCTGCGGGCACGATATTTCCTGCAATGAGGCTGAGATATTTTCTCTCTTCAACAAACAGGAAAGAAACACAAGTTAGGAAGAAAGCTTTTTTTTGGGCGGCTAAGCAACTAATGGGACTCAGTGAACCTTGTTGGGGGGCAGCCAATAACGAGCACATCGATAAGCTTTATTGCAGAGCAGGATTACAATAAAGTGCATCAGCTGTTGCACTAGCTGACATTTGCCTTGTAGTTTTCACGAGACCTTCTGTAATTCAAAGCAAAAGTTCCGGATTTTGTCCAAAAATCGGAATATTTACACAAATAGTGAAACTCATCCTGCATAAAGTGTCTCGCCAAGCTTTCAGTTGGGAAATTTGAGTAGAGGGGTGATGAATGGATAAATATATATATATATATATGGACGGACAGACAGACAGACGGACAGACAGATCTCTTACTGTGTTGTCAAGGTCAGTTTTCACAATTGCGTTGTAAAGTTCGGCCGCGTCTCTGAGAAGCTGATTTCTGTCGCAGGTCAGAGACTGAGGTAGAAGCAGAAGAACGAGGAGACTGATGCAAAGAAGCGGCTGCAAAAATCAAAACGTCAACGTCAGTGTTTGAGGCAAGGAGGGGGGGGGTTAAGAGAAGAGGGACAAAAAGGGAGGGGGAGAAAGAGAGGGAGGGCATTCACCACATTTTATCTTCTGTAATATCTGTAATATATGCTACGTGTGTGGTGGTGTGTGTGTGTGTGTCCGACCGACCGACCGATATCCATATTTTAGCACAGGCGAGGGCCGTTCCCATTATGAAAGTGAAGTTCACTGGCCTGGAGGCCCCGCTGCTGGGTGGTTTGTCTTTTATTTTCCATTCTTGCTTTATTATTTTTAGTTCATTAGTTTCCACTCGTCATTAGTTTGGTTTCAGTCTGCCGCTGCCACATAATCTGACTGGATGTAAACGTCCTCCATAGGTTATCCTCAGTGAATAGTGGTGTCTAAATAATAACTGGGTCGTCGAATAAAAATAAACACGAGCGACATTCTCGCTTCGATGGATGATTACACAGTGCCAACAATTGTTATTTGTACAATACAAACAAGGTTGAACATTAAAAGAAATTAAGTAATGGATTCAACTACATTAATACCCTGTTAAGAGTCTTTTTTAAATACAAAAACTCGTCTTTTGTGTCTCTTTACATGAAACGAGTGAAGCGTTAAAACTTTCCAAGCCTCGGTTCCTGTAATCACTGGAAACACAATTCCCGTAAAACCCTAAACTTTCGGTTTCCTATTGACTGGAGCAACGGGAAGTCAACTACGCAGAATTCCCCAGAAAACAAGCAAAGTTTCCCTGCACAGGTTGAGCTCAGTCAGTCGCTGGGAAGGACGCCGGGACAGATGCGCTCGCCTACCGCTGCCGGTGAGTTCCGCAAATCCTGATTTTTACGCGCTCACACGCTGCTGGATTTGGCAAAATCTACTAAACTGACCTGTTTTCAGCTTTTAATCGGGAGATTTGTGGCCACAACAGCAATTTACTGGGTGCGTTACCGCTTCTGGCCAGCCAGTTCCCCTCCGCGCCCAATGGAACATTTCCCGTACTTACCATTGGTCATTCTTCATTCATGTTCTTCACGGGTTCGAGTTGCAGAGCTGACATATCTGGATTGCTGCACAACTCTTCCGATTTGGTAGCTTTGACTTGAAAAGCACGAGTCGCCCAGCACCGCTGTTACTGGATCTCACGTTGTGCGTAACGCGGCGCGGCCACAGCATGTGATTTTACTTCCGTCCTCCCTGACAGGGCTCCTCTCGGATAGACGTAACAGACACGGGTGGTCAGTCACACCTGTGCTTCGACGTGCACGTACACTGACATCTAGATTATTCTCCTAATGTAAACAGAAGAGAGCGGATCAGTCAGCAAAAACGGATACATCAAAAGACATAAAAGTGCACGGTCAGCGTTTAATTCCAGAATCCATTCATTCATTTATTCATGCACATTTTTAGACTTTGTCCCTGAATATCAGATCACTCTTTAGTCTTGGGGACGACGTGGAAGAGTTTGAGCCACTCTTGTGGAACACCAGCAAGTTTAAAACCGCTTGAGGACCTTCATCAAATCCAGTGTTGGTTTTAAATTACCTTTAACATTTCCAAAGGAAATTCACTTTCCCTAATGTGAAAAGCTTGTTTGCATTGTGTGAGCATTCTTCACTATATGTGTGCCACGGTTATGTTCACATGTGCCCCATCTGTGTCCACGGAACATGTAATAAAACATACATGACTTTGAACAGTGCTGTCTCTGTCCATTGCTGACCTGACAAAACTATTATAACTAATATATAAGGACGTGCTGTAATGACAATAAACAAAACATATTTATTTATAGTGTGTATTATAGTCCATATTGTTGCTAGTTAGAGATCTGTAGACAAGTGGATTCCACGGAAGTAAAGACGAGGGTGTGATGTTTTGTCAGGTTGGCATTCTGTAGACGATGTAGTCTTCAAATGGGTCCCAGCTAGTTTAAAGTCATGTAACAGTGCATGTGTGAACATACTTGTAGCGCACATAGAAGCCCGTATTAATGAACACAGCAGGAAGCACCATGTGAAGCTCACATTGCAGCTACACTGTAGAAAGTCTGTTACTACCTGCATATATGTATGTTTAGCAAAAATGAACACTCTTTTTCTTTTTGGATTCAGCTAATTCCATCGAGTAGATGCCATTTATTGTGATAATTGGTGGTGAAATGTTGTTTTATCATCTTTGAACTGGTGACGTTCAAAACAATGAAATAACACTGAAGCAGCTTTAAATAGACGTAAAAAGTACGTGATTATTAACTATCTTATTTCTCAATCCTAGTTAAGGCTTAGTTTCAAAATAGATTTATAACCCTTTAAATCAAAGTTGATGGTGTTTTAACAAAAGTCAGTTTAAAAGTCAGCTGGCTGAGGAGAGCAAAGAACCTAACCTAAGACTGCTCTTATCTAAACTGTCCTATCCAAGAGCTGAGAGGAAATAATAGAATATGGATAGTTATGTATCTTGGATGCGTGGAAACTATTCAAGGTCTTTGACCATTAAAGTGCCTTTTGGAACAAACAAAGGCAACAAGATGACAAGAGACACTCAGAGAACTCTGGTTACACCAACATTAACATTAGGCCATTTTACAGATCTGTGGCATAAATATCTAAAATCACACTTCTACTTTCTGCTGAATGAGACTAAATTTCCTGAGAGCCGAAGAAAAACAAAGAGAAACAGATTACAGTCGGTGGAGTCTACATAGTTTTTCTGGGGTTACAGGCGGTGGGTCAGGACAGCCAAGGTCTTTCATCCGTGAAAAGTTGCCAGTGAGCAACGTGGGAAAAGGCAGTTTGGGGTAGAATCAAATATCATCTAGAGTAGGAGAGTGAGCAGAGATGATGAGACATTTAAGCACTTAACAGTACATCACAAATACCCTGGTTTATTTAAATAAAGTGTTTTTTCACAAGAAATTCCAATTTCATTATTGGGAAGGTCTGAATATATAAATCATACTTTTGTAATTTGTATTAATTAAACTAAAGCTAAAAAATGCTCTTATACCTGTGTGCTGGATGTTTCATGTATGCTAATCATTCAAATGAATAGATCCAACATTTAAGATTTTTAAGGAATGTAGACAACTGAATAAAACTTAGTTAAAATAAGAAAGCAGTTTTTTTTGTAAAGAAAAGTCAAGAGATGCCTTTTTGATTAAAGATACTATCTCCAGTATCTTTAGTATTTCTTTTTCTGTCAAATAATAAAATACATTAAACTGAGAAAATATTAATATTCTAGCTACCAAATAAAATTAGCAATATAATTATTTTAGTAAATTAGCAATAGAATTATATCCTTTCTTTAATAAATTAATATCGGCCCTAAATCTCGTGGAGGAAGTGAAATCAAAGTGGTGCTGGGAAAAGGAGATAAATGTTGAAACGCTGCCCACTTGAATTAGTGAATCACCGTGGCGTTGTAGAGAAAACTTTATTCCAACCTTATTTTGAATTTAGCAGGAAATTATGACACAAAAATGCTGAAGTGAGACTCAAAAATGTGGAATCTATCGATTCAATCAAAGAAATACAATGTTACCTTGTGAGGGCTGCTGCAAGTTCTAGGTTCTATGATGAATTGATTTTGTTTAATCGGTCTGTGTGTGTGTGTGTGTGTGTGGGTGTGTGGGTGTGTGTGTGTGTGTGTGTGTGTGTGTGTGTGTGTTACCATGCTGAAGTTCACAGTAATTAAAGTCATCCATCAGGTTTTGACAGCATTGCCGGGAAGCACTGCATCGTGACACTAAAAAAGCTGTCCCTGTTACCATGACTACAACAATCAAACACACAGGTGATGTTTCACAGCAGGATTCTGTTTGTTGCCTGGTGTGTTGTGATTCACTTGCAAACTATGCATGGGTGGAATAGAAGCCATGCATGTGTGCTCGCTGCGTTTGGTCTGTGATATGTTTGGTTTTCAATTCTTCTGTGTTGATTGTATATTGGGAGAAAAGGAGAAGTAAGCGTGGAAGTAAGCTGCCAATATTTATTGGGTCTGGTTAGCTGGCTTATTTCCACACATCCTCTCACTTTATGAAAGAAAGTCCTTCACAAACCAAACAAGCAGGAAACGAAAGTAAATAAATTGCATTCAGGTATGAAAACTGCAGCTTAAGACTTTACCATGTGAGTTTGGGCCTGAAACAAAACCAACCCTTTTTAAAAGGGACAGAACGATGATGAAAATTAATTCTGTTGAGTCAGGTCTTTTACCCACAAGCCTTTTAGATAGTTTCCAGCCAGTTGAGTTGAAAAACTGTGATTCTGTAGCGGTGTGCTTTGGTAGTTTCTGATGAACGGGATCACCGGCTCTAACCTTTGCTCACTGCACGTTTGCCTTCCTTTACACCATTTTTTTTCTGGATTTCTCTGTGACATGTGATGAAGCCACCACCATAATCGGGAGGCTAAAAATCCAAGTGCCAAGAACAGGAACTAGCTTTATGACTCAGGAATGATGAAACCTCGTCTGTCACCCCTCCTTGTGCAACAACCGCCGTGCATGTGTTGGATGGGATGTGTGTTGCTGTCATAGCTACAGTCTTTATTAAGCACGGTTAAAGTTTCTGCTGTTGCAGGTCAGAATTAATTGTAGTTGTGAATATTTTTCTTAAATGGTACTTTTTTATGCACATAACACAGATTTTTGTTATGATTACCGGTAATTATTACCATGTTTTTTTTGTTTGTTCAATTCATATATTAATTAAATGTTTCATTTTCTCTTGTGAACACCAGAATTTCCAACACCTGAGTACCAGCTGGATCCGCTCCCTCATCCTGGAACAGTCTGCTTGGAGCAGACTTCGTCCTCTATGAGCGTCGCCTGGCAAAGCCAACAATCCAGACTCTTCTCTTGTCCTGTTAACGATGGAGGAACCAGCTCCAGAGCTCTGTCAGAGCAGGAGGGACCCTCTCTACCTACCCTCTAGAAAACACCGCTCTTCTGAAAGCTCCTGTTCTCCAACAGCACTTATTTCGCCTCTCTCATCTCCTTCTCTCCTCTTTATAACCCTCTCCACAGCTCTGCTCTGGTAGTTGGTAGTTGAACCAGGTTTCGGGCTGTTAGCTTGCCTTTTATTTACATGGCTCTCAAGTTTATATTGGCTTAATTGTGGCTCTCAGTTAACTGCTTTCCTCGGAAGAGAATCTGGTGCACATTTGGTGCTGGTGCGTCACTTTTTCCAACCAGGTGCATCCAAAGCTTTTCCAGAGGCCAAGAGCCAAGTGGAGCCAAGTCAGACCCACGTCATTAGGTGGTCACGTGACTATGTGTGGTGCGATCTGCTGGTTGTAGATTTAAAATGGCGGTTCATAGCTTTCACTGTTGGTGTTTTTGGTTTGTAGCCCCTTCAGCATGACCCACCTCACCACTGAGTCTTAGACCAGGTCCCCTTTTAGCCCAGCTCGATGCTGGTGTTTGCATGGAACCGGTTGGGAACCAGTCAGTCAGTCAGTCAGTCAGTCAGTCAGTCAGTCAGTCAGTCAGTCAGTCAGTCAGTCAGTCAGTCAGTCAGTCAGTCTGTCTGTCTGTCTGTAATTAGAATTCTTGGACCCCTTCTGTAATATCAGCCTCATTAAAAGATTGATTGATTGATGGAAGTAAAGCAAATAATTATGTTGTCTCAGTAACTTTTATTTCTTCCTTGTGTTTGTTCAAAGATGGGGGGTCCGGGTCTTATGGTGCCCTCTAGTGGTTGGATGGTTCCCAGTCACCCTCTTAAGATGAACAGATGTGATGGCTAAAGCAGAACGCTGGTATGAAACTTCTGTCAGGTTAAGATAATCACTACATAATTCATACAGTACAAATATGAGTATGATCTGTAAAATGTACATATATCAAATTCAATAAATCAAAGTCTGTTTTCCAAAGTGTTGTTTTTGTGTATGATGAAGGAAATGAGGGGAATGAAGAGATGACGGAGTACATATCTGGTGATCTAAATCCCTCAGGGAGTTGGTTGCCATGGTGCCAAAGAGAGCACACGATAAAGGTGTGGGTTTAGGGGTGGGGGTGGGGGCTTTGGTGCTGAAGGAAAAAAGATGTCCCCTAACCTCAGGAGCCAAAAATACAATTTTAGGTCTTCAGCTGGAGGCTGATGGAGGATGCTTAAAGGTCAGCAGCTGCTTGGCAATCAGGAAACAAACAAACAAAAAAACAAACTAACTAACTGACTGACTGACACTGGGAAACATTCTGTGTCAGATAGATAGATAGATAGATAGATAGATAGATAGATAGATAGATAGATAGATAGATAGATAGATAGATAGATAGATAGATAGATAGATAGATAGATAGATAGACAGATAGATAGATAGATAGACAGATAGATAGATAGATAGATAGATAGATAGATAGATAGATAGATAGATAGATAGATAGATAGATAGATAGATAGGTTAGATAGATAGATAGATAGATAGATAGATAGATAGATAGATAGATAGATAGATAGATAGATAGATAGATAGATAGATAGATAGATAGATAGATAGATAGATAGATAGATAGATAGATAGATAGATAGATAGATAGATAGATCATCACTCCCAGTAACCACCTCAGGGTGGCACTCCGTATCCTTGTTAGACAGCAGCGCGGCGCTTGCGCGCGCACGTGCGTTGAAGGGCGCGCGCGAGTCGCCGTCTGCGTCCTCCCCGGTGCCGTTACCTCCCCGTCGCTGCAGTGCTTCGCCGCTGTCCTCTTTCTCCCTTTTCTCTCGCTTTCGAACCCAGCGCCTCGCCTCGTCCTTCTCTTCTTTTTTCTTCTTCTTCCTCCTCCTCCTCCACCTCCTTCTCCTCCTCCCCCCCCCCCGCGGTTGCTTCAGTCCAGCGTACCGGCAAATGGTCGCTCCATCTCCGGCAACTGTGCACGCAGGACGCAGCGGCGAGGCGCACAGCTCCTTTCTCATCTGATCTTAGCGGATTGATTTGAACCGGAGGCGGACCAAGAAGGGAAACGAACGAAAGCCGGCGGCTGCCAGTGACCAGGAGCTCATTTCGGTAAGCTAAAGCCTTTTCTGTCATCAAGTGGAGTTTGGATTTTAGGAAGAAGGGAAGAAGAGGCTGGCAGGTTCGGCACTGTCTCTAGAGCTCGGGGGAAGACGCGGTCTTGCACATTTTTGGTGATGTGCAGGAATATCCAAGCGTGAGTCGTGGAGCACTGGATGGGGTTGCAAAAGTGCTGCTTTTGTTTTTGTTGGTGCGGCGTTTCCACACCAGCTGGACGCTGATAAATCATCCATTCGCCGTGCGTAAAAGCGACCTGAAGGTGTGCCAGAACCACCAAAACAACACTGCTTGCAACTAGGTGGTGACATTTGTACTTGCAGCCTGAAGTTGTACACGATACAAAAACGTGGAATGATAAATAAATGTTATATCCAGTATTGTGTCACAGGTATAAGCTAAGGACAGTGCTTCTAGATGTTTCCCAGGTATGTGCGGGTATATAAGGGTAAAGAGTCCATACCTTTCCCACAGCCTTACATGCACGTTGATCAATAGATGGACGCAGGAGGGTGAGTGAGCGAGCCAGCGTTGGTCATCTGTCAAGGGCAGACAATATCCATCAGATGATGTAGAGGAGAAGAGGAGGAGGGCTGCTGTGAGGCATGCTGTGGGACCATGTTCACCCTACTGAGCATCTGCACTTGTGCACGATGGCCCATTACACAGCAGCTACGTGTGCATCACATTATCCTGCTGTGTCTTCTGCTCTGTGCCGCTTTCAAACTCTTTCATACGCAGGTACGATAGCAACAAGGAGAATATGGTGGTGCACAAATGTACAGAGAGATTTATTTTTTTCCGGACTTTTTCAGGAATTCCAAGCAACCTTCTTGTTGCCCAGAAGCAACACATCTTCAGGAACTTCATTACATTTGTCATTGTTGCAGGATAAGAAGCATTAAAATATCACTGTATGTCTCCCTCACACACACACACACACACACACACGCACACACACACACACACGCTCCAAATGCACTCCAAATTTCCTAAAGATTAGCTTCCTTTATGTCCAGTAAATGTCTCCAGTGGGCATGAAAAGCCTTGTCCTTCATTGCGGACACAGATTAAGCTAATTCACGCAGCAGCGCAGCGCTAGTGCTTAATCACTCTGCTGTGCCGGCAGAACAGAACAGAACAGTCTTTGTACTGTAGTAGCTATGAGAGGGAGAGCGAGCAAAGAGAGGAAAAGCTAGCCACCGGTGCCTATTGATCCACCAGAGCGGCTTCTGGCAGACTTCCATGGGATGGAGTGCTGACAACAGTCCAAAGATGTGCCTGGATGAGCTGGACCAGCAGCTGCTACAGAGTAATGTTGATAAAGGGGGAGAGCGTTTAAAGAAGAGTTACGCTCCCCGTAAGAAAGCAGAGCAAGAGCAGGTCAAACACTGTAGCTGCTCCAGTTCTTGCTATTATTTTTGACCGTTTTTCTGCACTGCTCATATAGCAGATCCACTCTGCACCTGCCAAACTTTTGTTGTACAGAAACAAGGATGAACATTATATCTATAAATAAATATAGAGCTCGGACATGGGTGGATTGCTGTAAAGTCGTCAGATTGTGACTTTGGACCTGGTAATGCAACAGACACATTTAAGTGAGGCTGTCATCATTTTCATAATTAATGTGACAGCATCACACACCTGCTCTCCCACTACAGCTACAGCCTGTCAGTGAGCAAATCTAATAATGGTAAACTTGACCTCCGACCCTTCATATTGATTTTCTGCCGCTTGCCTGTTTCCAGAATCTCCTGCACATGCCGTGTTGGACTGGGGGGGACACGAAACACTTGTGTAGTATTGTTTTATTAACTGAAGCCACCTTTGAAAATATACCAATGGCTTTTCTCCAGAGGAAGAAGACACGGATGTGATGCAGCTGGTTCGGGAGCTTAACCTGAGGGCTAACCGCTAACCTGAGCTAAAGATATCCTCATCTTAAGTAGTCTCCTGCTCCTGTTCATTTAGGGTCTATCACAGTTGTCCTAATGGACACAACCTATTTTAATCAAAAATTAGTTTATTCGTGCTGTTTTAAGATATAAAGAAGTGTCAAGAACAGGCACGACTTAACCGTGGAAGATGTACCACCATCTCCAGGAGAAGCAGAGGGATAAACTTGATGATGATGTGCTTAAAGTGTGGCTCTGCAGGGTGTTGTTGGGGCTTTCTGTAAAATAAAATCTGACTGAGCCTCAGGCAGCTGGCTGACATTTGATCTATACTCGCTCCGCGCATTGATTTCATATTCATGGGGGCTGGGGAGGCGCTAATTGACAGCCACAGCGTGCTCAGCTGACTTGATGCTTGAGTTGCTGGCGGGACGCCTGTGAGTTTGTTTCATGACGTGAAAATGTTCATCTGCTTGTGCAGTCTCACACTATTCCATTACTGTGGGATATTTTAGGAACATGAGTTTTTCTTTCTTCCATCTCCTGCTTTTCACACTCGTTCACACTTTCAGCCTAAAAATTTGTTTGGGATGCAGAAAGTTTGATTTTTCATTCTCATGAAGTTCCAGAAGTGAACCAACCCAGAAGAGAAATGCAACGCTGGCAGGCGGGTGCGTGCGCTACCTGGATCTGAATCTGATGGAAAGAACCCATCGATCTGTAGCAATTTCACAAGTGGATGCTCTTAACAATTTAATGGTGATTGAGAAGGTCTTTTAAAAGCCAAACACTGAGTTTTCTCAAACGGAACATCACCACTCTTCTATCAATCTGTCGTGTGCCTTTCAAGAGTTAAAATCAGGACAGCAGATCTTGTTATTTCATCCTGAATTAAGTCCAACCGCTTGGAACGGAGTTTTTGCTGATTTGGAATCTCACTAAGGTCATTGATTATTTGGCCATAGATCTCCTGAACATAGGTTACAGCTAAACATGCACGTTTTTAGCCTTTTAGCAGCTTTGCCTTTCCCCCAGAACTGGGCCCCATATTGACGTGGTCTGTGAAGACCCCAGTAAAACACTCACATAACATTTCAGTTGTATTATTTCCCATTAATCAAAGGCAACACAAATGTTTTTTTACTCCACTTTTTTTCCTAAACTATTATTGATTTTAAAAGACAAGTTAAAAATCCCACTATGATAAAACCTCACGCTGACATGATTAAACATTATTTAAATGAATGAGTGTGACAGAATTTCCCAATCTAATGTTGTAATAGTACAGCGTTCTGGAGACCCCACCGTTGTTGTGGAGACCCAGATGAATGAGTGTAATTTAGGCTTTTCTTCATCATATGCTCGCCGCACGCAGTGTATTTATAAAGGGAGCTCAATCTTCAGCCAGAAGGTCAGATGTCAATGACTCTATTCCATCACCAGAGTCCTTGAAGCTGGATGGAGGATCCATGTATGTCAAAGGATGGCAGGTCATCACTGGACCTTTAGCTTATTTGTGAAGAAAGGAAGCAATGAAATTATGCTCCTGATGTTGGTCCTCTGCCTCTCTGTGCTAGTTATATATTATATACTATTATAACATCTATATATGCTAACAGGACTATTAAAAAACAAAAACAAACATCTCAGTATTTCGCTATTGTCTCACTGTTGACTTTTGCATGTTGAGAAATGAGCTTTCATCAAATTATGGTCAGAACAGCCCCAAAGTGGCTACTTGGGAGAAAGTTTAATGATATAAAGAATCAATAACATGAAAATAATGATTATAGTAATTATAGGGTCTATATTTACTCTTTTCAGTAGACACATTTCTCCTCCTTAGCACCTTTGCTGTTTAGATTACAGGGAGCAACCATCTATGCTCCCTGTAATCATCATGTAGCATCATTTCATCAGCTGAAAATGGGATGGATCCAGCATTTTGAGGCATTAATTCATCTTATGCTATCAAAGAAAAATAATACATGTCAACAAGAAGAATCCTTTGAATTGACTCCTCAGTTTGTACTGCAACGCTAGCTTGTGTTCGAGGGAAATAATGACAGGAACAATTTAGTGTTTGGTTCTTCCCCCTCTCCAATCAAATCAATCTTTATTTATATAGCATCTTATACAATCAAAATAGTTTCAAGGTGCTTTCCAGAATCCCAGGGCTTAACCCCAGACAAGCAACAGTGGCAAGGAAAAACTCCCCTTTAACAGGAAGAAACCTTGAGCAGGACCAGGCTCATGTAGGGGGGCCCTCCTGCTGGTGGCAATGAGCTCACTGCAGTGGGGACTCCCTCTGTCAGCACACGTTTCCACCAGGGAGAGCAAAAAAATTAAAGGTAATAGAAAGGAAACGAACGATGAGTTCAAAATGAAGAAAGACAGGAAGTCGAAATGAAGAGTCTGAAAGACAGCAGGAAAACATGATTAGTAGAAATAGTGTAAATAGAAAAAAGTAGAAACCAAAGAGGAAGTAAAAGGTGATGTAAGTAAATACCAAAACCACCTCCATCTATAGATTGATCGTTGTTGAAGCCTTATGGTGCATGTGCACGGCCCAACACTCAGCACATCAAATCTGCGGTTGCCTAGCTATGACATCACTTCTGCACCTGCCACATTAAACTTGCAAAGGAGAGTAATAATTGGCTCAGCTAGCAGGTCTCCTGGAGTTAATTGAGCTTCATCGAAAAATCCATAGCCAGAGCACATCTGAGCTCTATTTCCCTGGGTAAAAAGGCAAGCTTGATCATGCATAACTTAACTTTGAACATGCATCAATATTGTTCGCGTCCAAGTTTCACCCCATGGTATTTTTGGATAGAAACACTTCTGCGTTGTGAGTTTTGTGCTCCAAATGATGGTCCGGTGAGTAGAATTCACTTAAATGAAGGCAGTTAGGAATTGTGAAAAATGCTAAAGGACCTCTCAAGAGCCACTTCTACCTAGCATGTCTGCTGAGCCGCAGCTCACAGTGAAATCGTCAAAGTAGGCTCCTTGAAACTGCTGCACTTCAGTGGTTTTTGTCCTCTTTTCATGGGAAATGAAACACAACCTTACATTATCTGCAACATGTGGAGCGTGGACGCACAGGCGTGAATGTTTCTTAGGGTAAAATAAGGTAGAGAAGGAGAGGAGGGATGTTGGTTCATGGCTTCATATTGTCACTCTGAACAGCAACATGTTATTATCCCTGGCTGATCAAGTGGGAAATAGCGTGTTTTGTACCCTACGAACACCTGTGAAATATGAGCAATGTGTGTCTGTGTGTGTGTGTTTAATGTACTTATTCCAGAGGATGAGGACGCACATTTTGCATTTCACTGCTGCGAAAGCACCTAAAATAAGCCCAGATTGATGACAGTGTGATGAAACATAAGAGGATTTGTTATCAGCATCATATTTCATGTTTTTCTATGGCAGCAAAAAATAGTCTTGTGTTTAAATGTTAAATGAGCCATCTGTAATAGTCAATGCTAATATCACGTTGGAATTATTGTTTTACGTAGAAAGACAGCTCTATACAGTAAGTTGGTGCAGAACGTTCGTTGGCCCCAAACTTCATCCACACGTCACCTCCTCAAACAGCTCCCGCTTCCAATTTACTTCTGCCTCGCTTTTTAAAATTCTGCTTCCTAACCGAGCTCCTCCGTATCTCAGAGAGCCTCTCGAAATATAAACAATCTTCGGTACACTCTGGTCATCCCCCACTCCCCTTCTCGCCGCTCAATCTGGTGCTGTGGGACCCCCCCCCCCCCATCCCCGTTATCAGATAAGCTCATTTCATATGTACATTTCCCCTTTATTGTTATATGTTCCCGTGTAATGTGCGGTGACCTTGAGAGTTCCTCTAGACATCCGTTCCTTGTATGCCTAACCTTCAATTAAAGCAGCAATTTGTTCTGATTTATGATCTTCTCAGTGTTGTTAGTCGTGGACCACATACTGTGTCTCTGACACCATGTCCTTTAAGCCATGTTTATAGGGCATCGAGCCCATATTTTAAAAGTAATAAAATTCAATCAAACGAGTTCACTTGGAAGTGAATGTGGGATCAGGTTTGTGAAGTCTCATGAAAGCGCCATTAAAAACATTTTTTAGAATAAAACTATATGTTGGAAGTTTACTACTGGTTATATTTGGATTACACACACACACACACACACACACACACACACACACACACGGGAGGGGAATCTCTCTTAAAAGCTTGAGGCCATCCATGCAGTGTAAATGTCATACCTGATGCCTGTGGTCGGATCAGCAGCCAGCCCATCAGCACCACACACTGATCCTTATCACCTGTTTATTACTTTGGGCACTTCCAGCTGTCACTCAAAAGCTTCCTCACATCTGGAGAAAAACTCAAAATAGAAAAAAAAAGAGGTTTGATGGAAAGGATGGGAAAGGCTGAGACAAAAAGCAGAGAGAGAACGCCACAATGGCCCCTTTATTGACTGAGCCACCAGTTTTATTGCCCCATGTGCCAGATTTTGTGTCCATCTCAGTCGCCAGCAAACAAATGAGGAGGAAACGCAGATCAGCAGATGGGTAATATGAGACAATGTGGACACGGTTCGCTGCTGGAGGCGGTGAAGTCGCAGGACAAAGATGGACTCAAGAGGCTGGGGAAGGATCCAGCCCAGTGCCTTAAGCCCAGTCTGAAAGAAGTACGGTAGCTGAAATAATGTGTTGACCATGAAGCTTTTTATTAGGTTGTTTATTGATGTGTGTTGACACTGGAGCGCTACAACCACAGCGGAGCCTCTGCTGTCCATATTATTCGATTTCATTTCACAGTCCCCGAGCCAAGAAAGGCAGCTACACACGGTGCCTGTTCGGAGTGAAGCTCGTGTCAGCGTCGCTGTGTATCCTCTAACCTGATATTCAGCATTTTCAGCTTCTTTCCCTTCAGTTCATCCTTTATACATCAAGATTTATTCCAGTTGCCGTTTAGTGACGGATAAATAATGATGTTTTTTTTTCATTTTGAAGATGATTGTGTTGAATTGTATAGAGGATGTTGATGCTGGACGCACTTGGCAAAAAACGGGTTGTCATGGAACAAATATGAACATTGTTTACCATATTTTCACAGCATTTAAGGTCTGTGTTTGAACTGTAATTACTTTACTATGTTATTAGAGATATTCTTCACTTTATTATTAAAGTACACTGTGAACTTCTTTCATTTCAAATTTAGCTTGTGGTGGCTAATGATTTATTTTATTATTTTAAATAATACGAATATTTATCATATTTAAAAAATAGATTTTATATAAGCGGATAAGCGGTAGAGGATGGATGGATGGATTTTATATATGAAATTTATATAGGAAATGTATTCGTATTGAACCATTCGACACAATGGTCTTGGTTCTGTAAGCACTCTGAAACGAACAATACGCAATTTTAAGATCTTTTTATGATTATTGATTCATCAGATGCATTTATTTTTATATGGTGCTGTTTTTCTTTTATATGGGTCAGGTACATTTAATGTAAAAATATATTTTGTTTAAAAAGGTAATTTTGAAATGGTTTCAATAAACTGATAGCAAAAAAATGCTTGGAAGTTTCTCTTATTGTATTGGAAAAATAGCGATGAACCATGAATCTCTATATAATAACATTTTATAAGCACTAAAGTGCTAAAATGTACTTAAATATATATTATTAGAGATGGACAGCTTGGTATAATGATGTTTTGTTGTTTATGGTTTAAGAGATTTGGTCCCCCCTTACAGGGGATTATTTGGCTACTTGTCCAGATGTAGACATAAAACCATTTCAACTGTGGCTCAACCTTCGCCCTTTCATTTTACTCACCTGTCTTCTGTGAGTTGCATTTACTATGTATAATTCATCAGGAAACTCTGTTGCTATCCGCATATAAATTAACATAAATATTGTGCGGCTCATGAAATTCTAACGGAACGTGTGCACAGTGGCACTGCAGTAGTACATCAGCCCTGCTTGTGTTCTTGCTTGTGAGGAGCGGGGTGAAAAATACTTTTTTTCCCCGAATGTCTTCAGTCATCTCAAAGAGATTCTTGCCCAGAAGCTATTCATGAAAATGTTTGCACAGTCAGGCCACAACTCACTGTTGTGCATATCAATTACAGCCTAAATATACTGGAATTGTTGAAGATATTTGGACTTAGTGGCTTAACAGAAAAGAAAGGGGCAGCCGAGGAGTATTTGTGTATTAATTTAAATGTCACAGATCTAGTCGAAGTCTGATGCTAAAATGCTAATGAATTAGCCATCTTGTTGTTTTTTTTATCAGGTCGCAGGCAGATAGATTGAGCATCACCTCTGACACTATTGGGCTGGATGCAGCATCATTGTGACTATTGTTAACTCTAATGGTAAAGTGAGACTCCTCACCCTTGTTTAACTCACTTAGCCTCAAACATGGTGTACAAAGAGATGGATAAAAGAGACAGAACACACTTAACGCTTCTGTCACATAACCTCCCTCCCCTCTTAGTGGAAGCCAGACTACAGGAGACGTGTTGTAAGGTCTAGAGACAATGGTACACATTACGACTGTAGCTGTAATAGTAAGAGGGATCTCAAAGGTGTTAGCTTTCTGATCTTTGAGGCAGCTGATCTGCAGCCACACTGTTTTGTCTGCACAATAAAAGCCTGCAAAATGGTTATACAGGGAAATATACCACATCCACTTCTGGATCGTTTCACTGATAGCTCAGGTGAAGCAGGGGAACCCTGGCCTTCTTTGGTTGCTACATGAGTGCCGTTAAATTCAGTGACAAGTCTGTTAGTCCTCAAAGACCTCATAGTCCTCATAGACCAAATATCTCTCTTGATACTTGTCTACATATGGGACGGTAAGAAATGTAATTTCGATTCCTTTGTATGTCATGGACATGTGAAGAAATTGTCAAATAAGCCTGACTTGACTTGACTTGAATATCCAGAAGAAGAAATGCATGTGATTGAATGAAACGTGTCCTCAGTCTTGCCTGAAAGCTTTTTTTAAAAGTCGAATAATGGGGGATCATGTGGTCTAATCAAATCAAAGCCATAGTCAGGTGTTCTTGCTATGATCTCCCGGAGGCTCCAAAGCCTCCAGCGCGCCAAGCCTTAAACTGTTATGACGGCAATGCAGAGCAAGAGGCAAAAGGTTTTTTGAGATCTAGTCAAGCGTTTCAGAGCATTACATCATTTTACACATTAGCAGTGTTGCAAGTCTTTTAGAAGTTTGCTTCCGTGTGGCATCGTATGGATTTTCATGGCTTGGTGAAGATTTCTGTTGTGACCACACAGGTACCCCCCCCCCCCCCCCTTGCCCCTCCCCCGCCTGGCTCTGCAGTTATACTGCACAGATGGGTATTCTCCCTCTCCCTTTATGTGACTTGTGCTAAGAGAACACAAGGTCACAGAGAATTTCCCCAAGGGCCGCCTGCCGGCCCCTCGGGCCTCTCCGGCCGCTCCGGCCCCCGCCGACCCCTCCGAAAGGACGCATCCATTGTCTCCGTCACTAACACCGCAGCATAAATTGCAGGGATGAGTGATGCAGAGCGCCAGCAGAGGCAGGGGATTAAACTCTGTGAGGTGCACATCAAAGTACAGAGAAAAAAGTGAGGATTCTGTTTGATCAATAAAAGGACAATATGACCATAAATACTCTGTAGGAGCAGAACAAGAGGGGTCAAAAAGTTGTAGTTTCACATCTGTAGATCAGTGGTCCAAATCAATTTTTATGTATTTTATGCTTTTAATCCAGTCCTGGTGTATTTGACTCATCTAACATGATGCATCATATCTGACCATCACCCATCACGCCTTTATATTGGTTCATTAATGCCACAACTTGCTATGACAGGAACACTGAGCTCTCAGTGGCTTGTGGGGAAGGAACTCTTATATCATTAATGCCAGATCATTTTGTCCTTGTGGAGGGAGGAAAAATACATTAGAAATGAGATGTGTAGGAATTTTACATATTAATGAGCATCGAAGATGTTGTAATAAGTGTATGTGATTATGTCCAGAGAAAATTAATAATCTGTATAATATCTGACTTGTTTAGTTGGTTAGAATGACAATCATTGTCATTTGAGCTGGCAATAGAACAAGATTTTTTTGGGCTCCGGCTACGATTGTCAGCGGTGGGAATGCTCCATCCGGATTGACGCGGGGATTTGCTAACCGTCTCTTTTTCCCCAGTGATGATGTCACGACTGCCATCGCATCAGCGTAATCTGTCATCTCATCAAAAAGGTCCACCGCTGTTTAAGTGGCAAAGATCATTGAGAGTCTGAAGAATCAAACCGTTGGTGCTAGCTTTCAGGCTGCCTTGCATGTTGCTTTCTAATGTTCAGTATTGTGTTTTTCACTGTGTTTCTTACATCAAGAACATGATAAAGGCTGAAGAGATGACCCCAAAGGAAACTTTCCTTTACAACTCAATTACATATTAGAATGTTCATCTGTGTCTAAAAAATGCTGTGAGCGCACTAAAGGGAGGCACTTCTCTAAAATATCATTTTTTCCTCTCTGAATTTGTCTCCAGCAAATGTGGCCACAGATGCAGATTTGTGCTGATTTGATAAATCAGCAGACAAATGCATTTTGGCAATTTGGACCTTTCCCTCAATGGCTGTCAAATCTTTCCATTTTTCATCATCAGAGTCACTGAATGTGATAACTGTTAGTGGTTAAACTATCCTGACATCGGCCTCAGATAAGAACTAGACTACGTGCTGAATGCGGTGTTTTCTATAATGAGCTAAAAACCACAGAAACTGTTCACGTAGTACTAAGCAGGTTTGAACATGGAGCTCATCTAAGAAGTCCTTTATCAATGTTGTCAATGTAGGAGTGCAACCGAGTGTAAGAAAACAGTACACTTGTCTGTGATGCACTGGCGCCACTCGACCGTCACAGCTGCTCTTTGTTCCAATTTGTTTCAGACTAACCAAACGGAAAACAACAGGATTTCTATGTACAGTATGGTTTATGTGGAAAAATGTGGTGCCCAGTACAAACTTGAGGGGCTGCTGATGCCGGTTATGCTGCTGATCCGCTCCCAGTCTCCTACCTATTGGTAGTGAATGAGAGTAGACATCCTGAATGGATCCTCGCTGGTTCGGCCAAGTGCCCAATGAGCTAATGAAGGTACCTGTGAAGGGCTGATAGGTGTAGCCCGCTGTGCACCGGGAGCTGGAAAAGGAACCCCTGCTGACCGCTTGAATATGAAATGAGCCTTTTCGTTTTCTGCCTTTACTGAGGAGTGTTAGTCAGGTTTCCACGGAGCTAGTTGCAGAAAGTGGCTGATTTTGTGGAAATATTTTGATTTAAATTCCTGTCAATGAAGGCTCAGAACTGCCAGAAAGGCAACTGCTTCCCTTTTCAGTTCCTTTTTATCTGAGCTTAAGGGAACACAACATGTAGGAAATGTTGAAATTAGAGGTTGATTATAGAAACATGTTCAAATTATTCCTCGTGTATGAATTATGCTCATAAATCTTCCGAAGTAGGCTCAGTCTGTGGGGGGGCTGGGCTGAGATGCCGCGGGTTTTCAGTTCAAGTCCCAGTGGTGACAAAACTCGCAGGGGTTCTACCTCAGCCATTCAATACAACTATATAAAGAAAAAATTCTATTTTGGCAACAATATTCCAGGATTTTCCACATTTTCATTCATTTACTCTTGTTCTCGTGACAGAACCTGAATTGACTTAGGTCCATCAACTTACTGCAGAGCAGGATCTCCCACTGAAACATGCTACGTGAAACCATTACAAAGTCGATATGAGAGATAGAATGAGGAAGAACCGTCGACAGGATGACCGAGAAGCTGTTATATTACAAACTACTAAAACACACAAAAATCAATCATCTGTCTTCGAAAAAGTAAAGAAAAGCTTCACCCACCTGTGGAGCCTGAATCTTTCAACCAGCCATTAAAAATGTAACTTGGTGAAATAGCTGGATTGAGAGAGGGAGGAAGAGGTTAAGGACCTGCTACAGGTGACCCAAAATGAGAAAAAGAAACAAAAGTGAAAGACCTAACAAAAAAGAAGCAGAATAACAAAAAGATAAAAATCAGCAACGTTCCACCTTTACCTGCATGTGTTGTCTTTATTTTCCTACGCTTAGAATTTTAAAAACCTTTAAATCAAAAGAAATGCACGTCTCACTGCATTTATTCCTCCCTGTCTTATTTTCTGAGGACATCCATTTTGGACAGTAACACATTGCTTTAGTCTTATTTTAACACCTTTTTGCAGTGTACGGCACCACCTGAGTCCACTAAACCAGGACGTTAACGGCCCACTGAGGCCTTACACAACAATAATAAATATTGACAGACTTGTGATGGTTGTCTGCATTTACACAGTCAGACAGACAGATGAAGAGACAGACAGGAAGGCAGGCATACAGACAACAGGCATACAGATAGACAAGCATGCATGCATGCGTGCAGACAGAAAGGCAGGCAGGAAGACAGGCAGGCAGCCAGCCAGCCAGACAGGCAGGCAGGCAGGCAGGCAGGCAGGCAGGCAGGCAGGCAGGCAGGCAGGCAGGCAGGCAGGCAGGCAGGCAGACGGACTCAGCAGCTGCCCTGAGGAATTGTGGCTAGTGAATGGGGACGGAAGCCCTTTTGTTTCCTCTGTGATTCAGCTATTACACAGAGATTAACACAGTGGAACTCTTCGGTGACACCCTGGGGCTTTGGAGACAGGACGGAATTCCTTTATCTTTTTATTCTGTCTCCCGCTTTCTGCTCAATCTATTTCCCACTTTCAGCGCCGTTGACAGGCAGACTCATGATGTCACGCACATATTTGGGCTTTGCTTAGCAAACACACAAACACGTCGACGCAAGGCTCATGCATTTGTCTGGAGGAATGTGTTCAGCTGCTGATAAGGCAGGGAACACAACCACATTCTTCCAAAAATGCTAGCACAGCAGCTTCCTGTCTGACTCCCTCCGTATCCACACCTGCTTCGCATGTGTCAAACATGTACGATCCTTTTATTTGGTTACTAATTAGAAAAGTGTGGTGAAAAGATGTCAGGACAAATGAAAAAAACATCAAGGTGACTCTTTTAAGACCTGCTGCAGCAGAAGGGACAGAGAGCAGAGTTGGGGCCCCTCCAGGTGGCGTCCCCCTTCCTCTGGTGGATGGACAGCAACTCAGCTGGAAGACATTCTGCTCTGAGGAGCCAGATGAGGATGAAAATAGGATCCCAGAATTAAGTGTGGGTGTCGTCTGTTGACATGCTGCTATCAGTGACAGAATGTCCTTGTGTCACGTCCTTCTCCCCGTCTACGCTGAAGTACGTTTGTTTTTAGACTGACCACCAAAAACCATGATATCTTAAAGTAGTTGAATTGCTCCTGTCTCTGCCATTTTATGTGTATTGCACATTGAAGAGAAGTAAATGGGTGTTCTTTAGTGCTTCTCAAAGCGCATCTGAAGAACTTAAAAAGCAAAAACCCTTGACAGTAAAGTGTATTCACAGAAATACCCAGGTTCTGCATATTGAGCAATAGAAAGATTTCAGCACTGTAAAGGAGCCCTTACACGTCGTACGTTACACTACGAGATTGGTAGAAATCAGAAGGCAGAAGGTGTAAAATACACAGCAATATGAGGTGTGTGTCATATTTCTCATGACAGGAAGCTGGAAACTCTTAGCTATTCAATGACTAGAGAAAAGGTTTATAGAAATCAAAGAAAAGAACCAAAACATGAATGTACGTATAGGTGGATGAAGAGAAATAGGTGAGGGAAAAAATACCTCTTTTGGGATGGATTGTCCCTATAGTTATTTTACAGTTTACATGAGTCTGAACATTATGCAAGCATTAGATAAAGTCATAGATGCTGAGTGTATTGAGTCTTATCTTCACACACAGGTGGTTGAATCCGCCTTGCATGAGTGTGAGCGTGCAAATGCCATCACCCTCATGTAAATTATAAATGTCAGTGCTTTGAGGGATCGGCTGATATCACCATGTTCTCAACAGCTCTGGGCCTCTTTCATGCAAGTCTCGGCGGTGCGTGCATGTGCAGTCTTCCGGTCATGGAAGAGTGCAGAATCTCCTGGGTGGCTTCAGAGCTCTGCACTGGAGCCAGATTATTGCTGTTAAAACTTTACACCCGTGTATTATTTTATTGATTCTTTTGTTAGTCTGCCAAAACAACGTAATGATTTATGTTTCCTTTTAGCTTTGATTTGCCCAATAAAAGACTCTTTTCACTGTCAAACTGGAATATGACTTTCAAAATAAAATCACACGTTACAGATGAAGCTTTGATGAAGATTATGCATGTGTTTGACTGCTTAGTGGCAATTTCACATGTCATAACTGTATTTTCTGCATCAAAAACATTGGCTGATGTTAAAAAAATATTTCTACCATTTTTACTGTTCATTTTTACTGTGCAGTGATCCTTCACTAAATTCATTTAATGGCTGCATCGTAAATGCCAGGTATTGAGTTGAAATTGTTTTAAACATTAACAGTTGCAATAAAATCCCCTTTTAGACTTGTTTGTGAATGAAGAGTGTAAATTTTAAGAAACAATTGAAAAGAAACACTATTGTTACACAGTTACAGCTGATGATTATAGGTGTCATGTTTTGCCTGGGGGCCAGTCGGAGGTCACCTTTGGGTCCGTAAATATAACTGATGGGGTTCCTTTGGCATTTATGAGCAACTCACAGAACAGAGTGGCCACAACAGTTATGAGGAGCTGTAGCTGCTGTGTTCCTGGTGCTCCGATCTACTAGATTCTGGACAGGAGCGGTTCATTTTCTTTGTGAGACTCACAGATGCAGATAGTAAAATAAGATTGTGTTGTAAACTACATTTATCAAACCTGCTGCTGTACAAGCAGGTACAAACATACAACTTTTCTTCATTCGTATGCTCAGTTTTCATTTATTCATTTAAAAGTACAGAGAAACAACAGATACTGATTCTGAAAATATTTCCTGTTTTCGTCCATCTGCTGTGTGACTTTGTCTTCCTTCCTTTTGGTTTTGTCCTGTCCCCCGTCTCTGTCTCCCCTCCCTCTCCTGTAAGACGACCTTCTGCTACCAACTTTGTGACATCAAATGCTGGCTTATCTTTCTTATCTTTGGGTAATATATGAAATATGAACGTTATGCATATATTTCCAGCAGGAACCTGTTGACTCTTTTAGTCCTCTCATCTTCTTTCCACTCTTTCTCTTTATCCATCTATGCAGCTTCTTCCTAGCACACATCCGTGTTTGATCACGCCCTCTCTAAGTAGATGTCCTATTTAGTTGAGGCGGATGACTGCACGTTGTCAAAGCAGACATAGAACTGAAACAACTGAAACAATCTCAAGAGCAACAGAAGCTTCTTGTAAAAGCCTGGCACTATTGTGGACTAAAATCTGTGAAAGAAAATAAAGCTTTGTCTACATCTACTGAGGGCATACAGCTTTATGTTTTATTTAAATATGTATATTGCAGCAGTACATCAGGACGTGCTGTGGTATATGCTAAGTATATCGCGGATGAGGGGTGTTGGGCTGCGAGGATGACGGAGAAAAACTGAGGGACTACTTTGTTGCCAACACGCTGCTCTAGCATTTACACTGTATTGCCATTAATCACACACAGGAGGAGTTGAGTGGGGGGTTGTTGAGTTTGCCATGAAAATGTTCACTCCACGTAGCGTTCCTGACAGGACCAAAAAAGTCTCTCAGGGCATTGCTTTTGTATTTGTACAGACTATCAGTTAGGCTACTATAAGAAGGCTTGTTGTCATTCCTCAGGTATGGAGTGACTTGTTAACAGGTGCAACTGTGGTAATGGACCAATTACACCACAGCTAAGACCCAATTAGATGGCTCGAATCCACCAAAATAATTGTTAATCCTTTCTTTTTCGACTGTAAATAAAACAACCAGTTACTATTTTCTTGGTTTCTGGTTATAATCATTGCAGTAATGATGAAAATAACAGGAAAGAACGGACAAGTATGTTATCAAGTATTCAGTGAAGATTTATATTTGTGACAATAAGCCACTCAGGTCAAGTTTAACCTGTTTCCAGTCTCACAATGATATGATGCTGTCATTGAGTTCATAAAGAGAAATCATTACACCCACATGTGACACCCCAATCCTCCATAGCTGTTCTCTCCTTCCCTCCTGTCTCTTAATGCAAATATGAGGGTCTTCCTGCTATCCACAGACCTGTAGGACATGCTGGGAGGGCATGATCTCCAGTGAAAAGAAAAAATGTCTGCAGCTCTGCTGATAACTGCATTAGTGAGAAGTGATGACCAGCAAGTGACAGGTAATAAAATTTTCACAGCAGTGTGTGGTTATAAAAGCAGAAATTTCTATATGTCTACTAAAAATGTTCCTGCTATCAAAGACTGTTGATATTAATGACTTGTCATTTATTCGACTCCCATAGTGAAAAGTGACATTGGCCTGATCTGAGAAAAAAGTTTCTATTTCAACTCATCATTAAGGTGCTTCCATTTGTTTGACTCTTCATGTGCTGCTGCTCCACCCAACCACAACCCATCCCAGTGTGTCAGCAGCAGCGTCAACACTAGCTGTCAGTCAGCTCCTACAGAGCAGATCGCTGCAACTGTATTTAAACTTTTTCTTCTTAGTATTGGCTATTAAGAGCTTCATTCACACTACATGGTGTGGAAGAGCCAGTTATAGCCTGCTCATTGCACGTGTCAGTCATCAGCAGAGTGATCAAGGTGCTGTTGTGAATTAGTTTCATGCACCAGTGAAGCCAGACCCTGCCTGTTTCTGTCTGTTTCATTAATACCTTTTTTTAGCTTCTCCATGTGGCCTCCTGCCCAAGTGTACATAGGGCTGTTCTTTTGGGGAACTACTGAGAGTTAGTCCCTTTGAGGGACTCTTGGATGGCCACAGCCTGCTTATACAAATGAATGAATTTTCTACATTGTTGCTTTTGTTTGTTTCTTTGTCATAATGGTGTAGATTATGGGACTAACTAGAAACTGGTGCAACTGGTGCTGTCTCAATGCGGGCTTTTTATTCCTTATTTTAAAGCTGAGCATTTGCTTTTCCCAACTATTTGCAGTAAAATTGCAGAAATAAACTACAGTGCCCCATCAAGCTTGAAGCTGTAATACTATCTTGTGCACTTTTTAAAGAAAATGTTGGCCTTTGCTAAATCAATACCTTCAATGCCGTTCCAATGAGTCTATACGCTGGGAAACCTTTAAAGGTCTTGTTTTTATTGCATTATGTTCCTCAGGTTTCTGAATTAAAGACAGAGCTTCTCAGACTTTCAGAAAGCTTTTACTGATTACTGGTGGCATTTCCTCAGGCAGCTACAGACACATTTGGGAATATCCTACATTAAAACATGAATGCTTTCACGCGTTCATGGGAGCTGTATAGGCTATTTTATATGAAATTCATCCTTCTGTATACAATATTATTGTCCTTAAATAGTAATGTATACACAGAAAGCTTCTTTAGTATAGTACACAGGGTCTAAAGTTCTAGAAGAAGCATGGTGGACATAGGTATAAGTGTGAGATACCTTTAATCTTTGGATTTTGTACATGTAGTGAGAGCAGTGAATGGAGCTGATGCTGTTAGGGTAACCGAGTTTAAGAGGAAAAGCTATGTCAAGCAAACCTAAAATCTCACACTTATTCAAGGTGTTTCTTTAATTAGTTTGGTTTGACAGGGAAAGAAAGGATGAGTTCTGACAGGTGTGAAAAGAACATGTGTCTGTGTGTGTGTGTGTGGGGGGGGGGGGGGGGGGGGGGGGTGTTGGCTGAGACAATGGGAAAGGAATTGTTCTTACACTTTTGTCTTGGTTTTGCTATTTACGTTTTCTGTCCAGTTCTCTCCAACATCTGCACGTTCTATAATTTCCCTTATGTGCATTAAGTCTGGGACTTTGGGAACAGACGTCTTCCTTGCCGTCCATAGTAAATTTAGGAAATGACAGTGTTTTTTTACTGAACCTACCCCTATTATTTAGTGAGGGAAGCTGATAAAAAGTCTCCACGAGGTTGGTACAGATGACATATTGTTGGATGTAGAGTCAAATGCGGTCATATTTCTTTTCTTTCCAGTTGCCAGTGTTGCTTTTTGTCAGTAAGCTAAGCTTGGATTAAACTGTCTTTGACTGGGCTCCAGAATTCACATCATTTGCAAGGCTTGTTATTGCCCGCAGACCTGCTCTGATTTAAGGTCAGAATTTGTAAGTCAAATGTAGTCTCAGATCGCGTCAGTCCAAATGAGCCTCATGATGCATCTCCACACAGTGATTGGCCCAAGAATCATCTAAATTTATGCAGTGCGACAGGTTCCAGAGCACTCTGGCAGGAACCTCTCTTCCTTGATCCAACTTTTTACTCTTGCACTTGGAAATTAATGACTATTTTTTTCTTTTCCTCTTGAGTCAGAAGGAACATATACTCTGTAAGGAATTTAAAACCCCCCCACCAATGCTGCTATTTTTCCCTCTATAAGAATAAATCAAAGTTGAGCCTACTTTGTTGCACTTAATAAAAGTCAGAAAAAGACATTCTGTGAGAGAGAGAATGTGGATTTCTGACTTTGTATGCTGATGGTTCCTCCTGCATGTCTTCAAGGCCGGCGCCCAATCTAGGTCAAGCATCTCAGTGCTTCCCTGACTGAGCTGTGTTTGGGTGGATGTGTCTGCATGCTCCATGCATTCAGTGCTCCAGGCTAATACAGCAAATGCCAAAAAAGACATTTGTTTTACCCTTTTTCTGTAAGAGAAAGTCATTCAATATTAATTTTCCCTATAAAGGACTCATGCGAAATTGTTACTTGGAACAATAGAGTAACACGCATCAGCGTAACACAACAAGTCACAATCGAGATATGGATTTTAAAAAATCAATGTCCCCGTCTCCTCTGACGAGGGTTTGAAGTGAGCAACACAGCCTCAAAGTCTCAGATCATGCGTTTGTGTGACCAGCCTGCTGATCACTGGCCAGACATGGTTCCATTCTGAGTTGGTGCTCAGCTAACATTTAAAGGTTATTTGAGTTTCTGATTTTAGGACATATATGTTGCAAATACATAATGTGACAAAGTGATAAGGTGTAATAGGAATACTGTGATCTACACAGGCACTGTAACAGTGTAATTCCACCTGGGTTTTGATGTTATAACTTTATAGATTGGTGTTAAATTCTATAAATATTTGCAAACCTAATATCGACTGTCAGTATTTAAAGGATTATGCATGGAAGATGACCCAAAACATCAATATAATTCAACAACAGGTACAGGGAATGTCTTCATCCCTAGACGCCTGCGTACGAGTGTGCGTGTGTGTTCCTGTTCTCATATTTGCCCCACCTCACACTGCCCCAAACTATACACTATTCATGGTTTAAATTTAGACGTAACATTAAGGTAAATTGGGGCTATCAATCAGTCGACACTCTTTGTACCGGTAGTCACAATTGATCGACTTGGGAAATTGGGTGTGGAAAACATAATTATTGTTGTTCCACCAATCATGCTTCACCCCATTTCAAGAATTTGAGTGTTATTACAAAGATAATTAATATTTGTGTTCTACAGTAAGAGCAGCCGATTAATGAGATAAAAGACGGACAAGTCTAATTTAAATGCGCCTCTTCAAATAAAACACTGGCAGTTGCTCAAAGTCTGTTTTTCCTCTGTAATGCTGTTTTACATCCTTTCTAAATTGTTGATGGAAAGTTTTAATGCTTAACCAGGCATTAATTGGATTTGCATGTGATCTAATTTTGAGTTCCAACAAAGTTTTTGTGTGTATGAAGATCGATTGTCTGGCAGCAGGTTTCTAGTTGTATAGCTGCATTGTTTAAAAAAGCCACATAGTGGACATGTTTATCTTTTAAAAGGTGCTGAAAACTTTTGGGTCTTGACAAGCACACTAATATTACAGTGCCACCATGTTGGCACAATGCCAGTCCCAACATGCCCCCCATCCCCATTCACTGGAGAATACCCTTGAGAAATGATGAAAAACAGCCTAAGACCAAGCATTTTGGGGAGGCGATGGACGTATCGTTCCCCCTCTACCAATATCCACGAAGTGGACATTGTGTGTTCCTTTTGATGCACACAAATAGCACCAAGATTCTGATCGAGCAGCTGCTGTCACCTGCTGGAGAACACCTTTTTCTTCAGTCCATTGTCATGTTTTATGGTTGTGGGATCCAGGGCGTATAAATCATATCACATCAGTCTGAGCTTGCTCACTGACAGCACCTGCGTTGCATGTGCTGACCAATCATCTTTGTCGATATGTTGTTGGGACAGAGTCTACAATGGAACGAAGTCAAAAATAATTGCAGTACATTTTTCATAGATAAAGCAAAAATAACACTCCTCCGAATCAATGACCACTGATATACTGTCCACACTTCCTTGATTCAGCCTCGAAATTCATAATATCCTGAGGGGGCCATGAATGTGAAGCACATAGTGTTTGTGTGTGTACTATACTAAGTGTGCTTAAACCTGTTGGAGTTTTCACAGTAATAGGATGCTTGTGCATTTATAGAAAGAGGAAGAAGTTAAAGTATCAGTTTGTGGGAAACAAGATCCAAACCAGCACAGCAAGAAACTGTTGCCAAGGAGCCTCAGAATAAATTATTGAAGAAGTACAACTTTGCAAAGTTCATTCTGCTCTGATGGTCTAGGGCTCCGGTTCAGTGCCGGAGGGATGTGCTGTTAAAAAAAGAATAAATAAACCAAATCAAATCAAATGCACAGGATCGACATGGTTCAAGAAAATCTCTGCATCGTCCAACTTGACCAAAGAAAATGGGACTGTCGGCCCCCGCTGGGGTACCAGAGAAGATTGTCTAGGTAACAACATATTAATTAATATAATTATAACATATAATTAATCATTTTAGCGTATTTTAGGACAGGCTACAATCACCAGGGATGTTGATCCCTTATCAACACAGTCACTGCATCCATCCATAAGGGTTCATCTTGAAAAGCCATCTGTAAACTTGGTATATCCAGAACTCTGCTGCCCGCCTCCTCACCCAGCACCGCTCCCGTGAGGGGATTCTGTCCGAACTATCACTGGCTACCCCCTTTTAAGATGCCTCCAGTTCAAAGTTGCTCATTTGACCTCCAAATTCCAAATCTCCAGCCATCAGAACCAACCCTGGGGTGACACAACCATCTCCACCTCTGTCCCCACCCTCTGGAACTCATCCACCCAAACATCGATGCACCTTTCCAGCCTTTACTGTTCAATATATTTATTCTCTTTAATGTTGTCATGTAAGACTTTTTCACTAAAGTAAAGTTTCATTGAGTCAGGAGTGCTGTATGAATAAGATGGATTCTTACTGTGGTTATCTTGAAGGTGAATACGAAAAATTCAGAGAAGCATTCTAAAACATAGAGCTCCATTGATAATAAAAGCTGGGTTTTCATTTTTTCCCCCCTGTACATTCGTGTTGACAGTCGTGATGCCGGTGCCAGAGCAGCCTGTGGAGCAGGAGAAGGGGGCCATGGTTGCCCCGGTGATGCCAGCCTCCAACGGAGACAGATCTGAGACAGAGACCACCTCCTCTATCCTGGCCTCCGTCAAAGAGCAGGTAGGAATGTTTTCACGCCTGTGGCATGCGTCGGGGGCGGGGCTAAAAACTCTTTATGAGGCAGGAAAAAGGTGGTTGGCTGTTTCCTGCCGTCAGTATTGCTTGTGAATAATAATAAGTGTGATTTACACAAGATGACTTTCACTATGTCTCACTGTAAGTGTTAAAGTATAAAACACTCCACCTCCCGAACAAACACGACCCTCGGTGCACAATGGAAAGACATCTGGCCCACTTGTGTTGGTCTTTATCCTTGGAACTTATTCCTTTGTGTCACGAATGCTCTTTCATTTGGATTTAGCTCATCAGGGAGCACACTCCACCACAGACTTATCATTTTCTCCATCTGCACTGACTCCGGATTTCTTTCTATTTTCATATCAGATAATATTCCATTTCTCTCCCCAAGCGAAGGACATGTGATGATATAATTTGGGGTTTTTTCCCTTTTTGTGATGGGCATTCATTGTTGTGTGTTCTCCTTAATTGGCAGAACTGCTACATTACTAAAACCACTGAAGCCTGAAGCATAAAGTCAGATCTGAGATCAGATGTAAACTAGCATCCTGGTCTTTCTCATTGAGGGAACAATTGTACTGTACTGGCTTTTACATTCTCGTATCGTTCTTAGGTTTATTAGGTTAAATTCATTTACATTCCTGGTTATCAGAAGCTCTGCGTTTTGTAAAGAAACAAGGTGCCTGCAACTCCTAGCACTAACATGACACACACAGACACACATGCGCACTTACATCTTTGTGACAACCCAATGAACCCTGATCCATCCATCCATCCATCCATCCATCCATCCATCCATCCATCCATCCATCCATCCATCCATCCATCCATCCATCCATCCATCCATCCATCCATCCTACTGCTTTTTTTTAAACTAAGGCCTGATGATTCTCATGACAATAATACTTAATAAAGCTATTCAATAAAAAATCAGACTACTATTTTGAGGTTATTTCCATTTCCATGAATGCGTTTTTAACTCCACGTCACTATTAATGCCTGGGAAGCATTAAAGCTTTCAACATTGTGGATGAATATTTTTACACTTGTTAACGATCCCAGTTTGTTAAATTTCCCGACAACTTTTGTCTTTTTTTTTAGGGTGGTTGCTGAAAAAATCCTGTGAAGGAAGAGTGTCGCGGCACCCCCCAATCATTCTGCTCACACCCAAACAGCTCCTGTTTTTGGGTTGTCTCCTTGAAATATTGTGTGGTTGAGGCGATATGTTGAGCAGTTTAAATACTAAAGATAAATATACACAGAAGGGATGGGGGGGTACAGAGAGGTTGTATACTGTATATATAACCAGCCATTTTAGTGCTACATAAATAATTCTAAGTCTAAAACTAAACATTGTCTTGTTGTCAGTAATTTCTATCAGAGAAGCAGATATTTGTTATTCAGTGATCCCTCTGCATCAGGCTCTAGCAGTTCTCCCCGTCCCATCGATGTTTATCCTGTTTCAAGCATCAAGGATCTCCTTTAGAACACAGAGTGAAATGCATCTTCTATAAGTGCGATTTAGCCTCTCAGCTCCTTCAGCTGAAACTTCAGCGCACTCGGGGGCTGGCCTACACTTATCTGTGAGTGCTCCTTTTCTTGAAGCTCCACTAGGATTTCGCTTATAAACTGAGCACATTTCAGACCTTCAGAGGCTCTTCTGCACCAGAGGAGTTGCTTTTAAATTGATCTTGTAGGTGTGTCTGATTTACACCCAGTTTAGCTGTTTAGCTGCCCGGATGAGTCTGTCAGTCTGTCTGTCTGCCCGCCTGTCCGTTCGTCTTTCTATTTGTCTGTCCAACCAACTGGCCTCCATCTATATAAATAGCATGTTTAGCTAGCTGCTCTTTAGAAGGGGTTGGACACTGGTGGTGTATTCACACCGTGTCATTGTGACTTGTAACAAGCTTTAACTTACTGCCTCTGCTTTATAACACAACATATTTGTCAAATTACATTAGACTTATTAAACTGTTCATGTCTGATTAACCCAGAAGTGTTGCCAGTTTTCAGCTGCCAGTTTTTTACATACACTGAACATCTCATCTCATCTCGTCTCATCTTCTTAACTGCTTAATCCCTTTTGGTGTCACAGGTTGGGTGCAAAATGGGCGAAAGCTGGTCCACCCCTGGATGAGTCGCCAGTTCATTGCTAAAGTATTATTCAGCTAAATGATACTAAAACAATCAAGGTACACATAGCTGAGCTCAGATTCTGGATTTTTATCACTAAGCTGTGTGAATCTACAGCTGCCACGGCCTGCATGTCTGTGGAGAGAGCTGAGTTAGGTGGTGTGCATGTGTGTAAGGTATGGATGAGCAGGCTGTAATGTGAGTGGGATGTCTGGTCAGGAGGAGGTCAGCAATCATTTAGAGCTGCCAGTAAACACACTCTGCAGACAAATAGTGGCCTTTTTCATACAAACAATAAACCTTCCTGTTGTTCATTCACAGGTTGTTATTGAACAGTTTGCATATCATTGCCTTGTACCTGTGGCTCGTGCGATGGCAGAAAAATGAATGTAATGTAATGCAATCTAATTATGCAGCCTTCTAAACAGTAGCTTTACTCATAAAAGGACGTTGCAAACATTTAAATATATGCATAAAGTCCCCAAACGCCACCAAGGTGACTCGTGATATTTCTGCAAGCTTGACTGTGTCATTTCACTCAGATCTGTGAGCATCTGTGGGGCCTCACCCTGGCTATGGCTGGAGAAGAATTATTACTTGGCCTGGAGGCAGACAGCATTTTTGGCGCTGTTGCTCTATACGTGTGTGTGTGTGAGTTTGTCTGCTCGAGGTGGTGCAATGTTCCATTTAGTCAACATCACCCGGCGTGCGCCCCCACTGTACTGTCACCATCATCGTAACTGGCAGCTGGCAGGATACATGTGGCTGCAGCTGCCGTGCTTTGGGCCAAAGACAGAAGCAAATGAGATGAGATGTAACAGGAAGAGCTCGCAGTGCAACGACAACACTCACGTATGTGCAACCATGAAGGATTCCCGAATAAATTTAAACAGAAAAGAGGTGAGAATAGAAAGAGCAAGTAAGCCTGTGTTTCAAATATCACATCAGATACACGCACCCCTCCCAGACTACTGCCGATCCAGATATTTGAAGGTCAATAAATGAAAGTGGAACCACGGAATAGTGCTGTTTGTGCAACATCTGTGCCGGGAATAAATTACTCAGTGCTAACTGTCTTGCGCACCGAAAAGCAAACTTCTTACTTCTTATGAAGTCCATTGTACAGTTTTCAGTCTTGGGTACTACGCTCTCTAACACGCCGCTTCATTCATCTGGATATTTATTTGCATTTGAATGCAAATGTCCAATTTGTTCAGAGTGAATTTCTCACGTAGCTACACAAAGCCAAACACACCAGGTTAAAAATATGTCTCAAAATAAAGAACGCCTTTTCCCTGCCATAAATCATGTATTTGAATGCTGCTAACAATTGCTCCACGCTAAAGACAAAGTGCTCCTGCTTTCCACTAATCTACTGGGTGTATTGTTACACCCCAGCCACACCCATGGTTGACTGAGCAGTTTCAAGCCTTTTCAACAACGCGCCTGTTCAGCATCATTTTTAATCAAAAAGGATCCATATTGATTTTGCCACTGTCTCCACAGATGTAGCAGGGTGCCAGATCCATTGACCTAGCTTTCTTCAAACACTCTTTTAGCTGATCTTCTGTAATGAACCTTAGTCCATCCAGAGCAACTAGAGACACCTAAAAACTGGGTCAGAAGTCCACAGTTTGACATTGTTTCCCTTAATGGTGCACCAAGAATCCAGACTCCATATTAATGTGGTCGTTTGTTACTTGTCCACCGTTTCCTCTTATTCCCAATCGCTTATGAACAATGCAAAATCCGGTTGGACCAGGAAGAACGATGACATGATTAGACAGGAAGTTTAATGAGCCGTGAAATCAATATGTACAATCCCTCCTCACCTGGGGCATGCTGGGTAATGGAGTGTCAGGAGTGCTTTGGAGCAGTTTTAATCACATGGATCTTGGATTATCCACTCATAAACAGGCCCGTTGCTGCCAAAACAACACAGTCCCCAAGAGACTGTTTGTGTTTCTGTGATGATTTTTCTTCTCATAATGGAAACTACATGGGCCCACCTACATCAGCCCTTTTTGCTGTACTGTGTGACGTCCGTATGAATGGGACTGTGAGACCACATTCACTGACGTTCAGTTCCGCTAGCCTTTACCACAGAAGTGGAGCCCACTTGTGATGTGTGTATGAATTCCAGTAACTAGTCTGCTCCCTGCATGCTAATGTTTCCTGAACCTTAAATCTGGCTTGGGGTTGTAATTGCTTGCATGCTGATGAACCCGTTAGCAATATGTTGAATGCTAATTTGCAATTGCCAAAGGGCTAATATGCACCATGAATGTTAATACTATATTGAATAGTAATACAGGTGAAAGTGACAACAGTTTATGGATAGCCCTTGGAACCAGTGCTGGTGTTATTGCAATTTGATGCTCTAGCTTGTCAGGCAATAGAAAGGAAATTGTGTTATTTTGTGCAGCCTCAGCAACTCAGCAGACTGTCAAGACTGTATGTGTCCAACAGTCTTCTTCTGCCTGTTTGTGCTTTGAGCTTCTGTTGCTCAAGAACGATAACCTGGTGTAGTGTTGATTCTATCTTTAAACAAAGTATAACAATTAAAAGATTTTAAACTGAGGCATTAGCAGGGATTGGCCTGGGTTGATGTGGTAATATTTCCTCAACATGGTGACAAATGGTACAGTGGCACATTGGTTGATGTCCTAGTTATGACGGTAAATACTTTAGTGTTTAGTTCTCCGCAATGTGAAGTCTTACATTCTAAACAATGGAATTGTTTTCTTTCAATTTGTTTTATTTAGTTGCAACAGTACTTTTGAACCCCCCAGCTATGTGGTATGCACATAAAGTATCACGCCAGTCTTGACCAACTGCTTCTCCAGTAAAAACAGACACTTCATGCAAGAATGGGAGCAAAAGAGAGACAAGTTCTGCAGAGGATTTTTTTTTTTTGTTGCAGAGATATTGAACAAGCAAAGTTCTAATAAAAGCTCTTTGTGGAGTTCTTTTTAAGACCTCTTCATTTATTGACATTCACTAATATGTGAGGTCAAAAAATTCAGAAAAAATTGGCACTTTTCCCTCTCATCTCTCATCACCTGAAGTTTTAATGAAATGATTCAATAGAATTTTTACCCTTTTGGAACATGGATTTATGCAGAACCTTGAGTAGTTCTAGTGCACCTGGACAAAATATGTATCATTAAAAGGTGGATTTTTTTCAGTAAAGTGCAGCACTCAGTGCTTGGTCAGGGCTCCTCAGTACTGCAGCAGTGCGGTGCGCCATGGAGCTGCTCAGTCCGTGGTTGCTCTGATAGCAGCCCTCAGCTCTTCTGAAGCAGAAAGTCCTCTAAAGGTCTCCTGGTAGATGCCGCGCTAAGCGCTATCCTGATAAAACCCAGAGCACCAACAGCAGCAGATGACATGGCTCCCCAAACCATAGCTGCAGACTCTGAGACCTTGGGTCCCAAATGAAATTCAAAAACAAAATAAATAAATAAATAATTATTTGGATCACTGAGCAAGAGTCCAGCCCTTTTTTGCTATCACCCCACTGACGTCCTCTGATTCAGGATTAGCTGAGCATAAGGAATAAAACGTGCCCTTGTCTTGGAAACGTCTGGTGGCTCTTGCAGCTCTGACTCCTCTGGAATCTCCGCCGTATTCTTGCTTTGTTTCACGATCCTCTCAAGGGTGTGCTTGTCACTGTCGTTCTTTCCATTTACCTTCCCTGCGTGTGCTTGGATACAGTCCTCAGAACGGATCCGCTAGCTTCCTTAGCAACGACCTTTTATCCTCCCCCTGCAGAGTGACCTCTGGTCAACTGTCTGTTCAGCAGTCTTCCCGTGATTACCGGTATGTTGCCCAGACTGAGAGACCATTTAAAGGCTCACAAACCCTTTGAATGAAACTTTTGAATTAATTACCCAATTACCCAAGACTCTCTAATATTCAACCTCTTCATGCTGAATTTTGGGTTTTCAGTAGCTGTACGCTATAATCATCAATATTAAAGGAAATAAAAACTACACACCTCAGTCTCTGTGTAATTAATATTAGTTTCACTTTTTTACTTAATTGCTAAAATAAAACAACTTTTTTGATGATATTGTAATTGATTTAGATGCAAGAGTAGTTGGTTGGAGATTCGTTCATAATAAGAGGTCAGTTAAATGAATAAATGTGGTGACAGAACAAAAAAAATATAAATATCATTTCATTTTCTACATTTTGTATCCTGCCCTGTCACGTTTGACCTTAGAGACTTGATCTGATCTGATGAGAAAACATGAGCTTCAGCTTTACTCCTGTTTTAGAGGAAATAGGCCATTCATTCTTCTTGAGCCGTTATCGATCCGAAAATGAGAAAATGGAAAGATTAGTCTGTGATGGAAAGAGCCATTAAAGAGCTGGGGAAGCCGAGAGCTCAGCCGATGGCTGAGTATTTATCAGTCCAAAGACACTTTTGAATGTCGGCTTTCCAGGGAATCTATGCCGAGAGTGTTCCCAGCAGTTTTTTTTTCTACTTTAAAGACTTGTACGGGACAAACAAGTGCTAATTAGCTGAGGATAGGTGTCAAAGCTATGGAGATCAAAATGAAGTAATTATATTTGGCAAAACAAACACATAGAGAGGGGAAATGACAAATAAATAGTATTGCTGAATTCATCCACAGGGATTGTTTTATGGTTAGTTAGGTTAATTAAGGCTAGTTAGCAGTTATTGTACTTCTGTCCTCTTTGTTATGGGAACATGTCTTGAGTCTCTTTTGACTTGCTTTGATTGGTAGTGTCAGGTGGATGTTATTAAAGGAATAACTGACCGGAAATAATTGGAACTATAATGTAAATATAATATAATGTATCGTTATTAGAGCTGATTTCTTTTTTCACCAGTGGGTTAGTAGGAACACGACTCAGAAACCAGATCAGGAACCTTCTGAAGGACCAGATCAGGAACACACTCATAAGGTTCAAGAATCAAGATTCAAGATTTTATTTATTATATTACTTTATTTGTCCCACAACGAGGAAATCTATGGCACAACAGCAGCAAAAACACACAGAGAAAAATACAGTCAGTAATGCAAGGATAGAAAAAGAAAAATAAGTATTTATAATAAATATATAATACAAAAATTTTAAACAAGAATATAAATATATAAAAAATATATAATAATCCAAGATAAATAGATAAAATCAGATTAAATTAGTTATTTTCATATTTTTGGATGATTTAATTGAAATATCCTGTACATATAGTTAAATTTTCAAAAATTACGATGACATTCATGGACTTTAAATGCATAAATAACTGTTTAACCTATGAATACCTCTTATATTCTATAGCATTATATCAAAGAACGCATGGCCTTGCAGCTGCAGCGCTCAACAAGGATCAGACTCGTCTGCAGTTGTCTGCTCACACCAGTGTTGATCCATAGAGGGTTCAGAAATCTCTGGCTAATCAAGAACGGCTCTGTCATTGCAGTTCTTGTGGGAATAAAGCGGATCATTCCAGGGCTCCTGCTTCCCCCATTTCTCTCTGTTCTTTTGTCATTGTGCTGTTTTCTCTTCATTCTTCCTTCGTTTCCTCGTTGCTCCGTCTCACATCACCCCAGCATTCTCTGCTGTGTTTCGCTCTCTCGCTAACTTCTGTCTGTAACGAATAAATGAGCTTTTGGTGGTGTGAATGCATCACACCCCTTTACCCTTCTCAGCCACTTTTACCCACAGTGCTTTGCAGCGGTTGAAGATGTGCATCTAACCATCTCTAATGAGCTCAGTCGTGTTTGATACTGTCAAATGTGTTGTTGTTTATGGGGGTAATGATTTGTGGTCGCCATAGAAACACTATTTCATGTGCACACTGTTCCATCGCTGGCGTCTGGACCAGCGGTGCAGAGGAAACTTAATATGATTGGATTTAATTTAACTTTTTGAAGAAACTAGCTGCCGTGTGTCCAATGGTCCTTTTAGTAAATAGTCATTTCTACCAGTTCTGATGGTCTAATCATGGTGGAATAGAAGTCCTCCGGAGAAAATCTAATGAAAAATCTCACACAAGATTCTGCCTTTTCAACATGTTTGTCTCTCTTCTCGGGCGTGGGGGTACGACCTTAGATAATAATAATAATCAGGGTTTTTTTAGGCTATCACATACCGTCCTCAAATGGAGAGGACTCATCTGTTGTGGACAGTGTGAAAATCTAATATATACTGTATTGCCAAATCTAATGACATTAATTTCAGAGCTTTTGTTGCTCTTAGCTGAATTCGTATTATTTCCATGCTGTCAAATGTATAACATCATATCAAGTTGACCTAAATCTGCAGATATTTACTGTCAGACTTTTTAAAATTTATTTTCTCTAAACGTTGCCCCTTTTAACCTCTTCTTCCCTTGTTCTTGTATTTCTGTCTCACTTCAGACTGCGTATTGTTTGATTCCCATCTATCCTCTTGGCTGCTATGGGTATTTGCTGCCTCTCTGTCTTTTGAAGCTAAACTTTATCTCTTTGCATTCTCTCCCATCACTGTTCTTCTGTCAAACATTTATATGGTAGAAAGGTGCTTGAGTGGATTGCCAGTGACTTGTCGATCTCTTGTCATTTTTATTGCTTTTTCCTCTTGACTTAACCTCATTTTCGCTGCAGATTTGCACATCTCTGTACTGTGAAATGAGTTTTTGTGAGATCTGCTTGTGTGTGATTCTGTAATCTCAATAGACTCTGTATTCTCGACCATCCTCCTCCTCCCTCTGATCCGGTCTCAGCTCTTTTAAGTACCGTACTTCCTGCTTGGACTCCTTTTCTCCATTTTCCACCATTCTTTTCCCACCTTCCTCTGCTGCTGTGCACATTTGAGCTGGTCCTTTTCAGACCACCTTCATCATGATTTTGGGCATAAAGACTAATACTATCTTCTTCTCCATGGAAAATCATTTCTCCACCTTTTGGAGCTCTTGATTACAACCTGTCCACATGTTTAATATTCTGAAAGGTGAGCATTCACCTTCCACCAAGTTGCGTTGGCTGTCCTGAATGGAAAGCTGGGGGAACAGATTTGTCGGTGCTTCATAAAACATTAAAAACTCAGCCTACAGATCACTTGAAGCACATCCAGGGAAGTCAGAGTGAGTGGGACGGAGATGAAGACTGTCCTGTAACATCGAGGAGGGGAAAAGCAAAAATGTATTCATGTCCTTGTGAGGGAGACGCTGACATAAGACTGTAGTTATCGCTGTAAAGGAGCTACGGGATCAAAGACATTAGCCTCTTTTGTTGCTCTGGGCTGAGACATTCATAATGCATTTGTTCACGACCAGTACAAACACAATTTAATATAATGCTAAAGATATCTTGCACATTGGGAACAAAGCTCCACTTTCTGGCCGTCCATTTGTCTGGCAAAAACCTTCTGTTCTCATTATAAAAGTCTTTATAAAACCAAGAGCTGCTTTTTTAAGTTGGTTCTCTTTGTCTATGGGATGCTCTTCCAACATTGTTGCATCTGAATCAGTCGACTTTAAATGAAATAAAAATAACAAACTACAACTTAGAGAGGCTTTCAGTATAACTAGGCGTTCTTGTCCTGCTTAAGGCTTTTATTATGAAATTTATTCTTACACTTTTTTCTGTTTTATCTCATTTGTACTATATTTTAATATGATGTATTGTAATTTAATCCATAAAAAGTGCTCCAAAGATAAGGTTTACGTACTTACTCACTCGTAATCGTAATAATCACAACTGAGAGAAAAAGCCCCGCCTCTTGCTTGTGATGGATGCTGGTCACCGGTGATGCACATAAACACATTCCATCTGTGTTTTCACCCTTGGCCAAGGCAGGTTAAACAGTGAAGCTACATCATCAATATCGAAATGAACTTTCTTGTAAAGTGATCATTTAACTGATGATGACTTATGTAAATTAAGTTTCGTAAAAATACACTTTGATCGTACAGTTAGTCTTATCGTTCACCCTTTGGTTGGCTAATATGAATTTCAGCTGAATTTTTTGGTGAAACAGCCAGTTAGGCACAGTGATGATATTGGAGCAACAGAGGTATCACCATCTTCCGCCTATGCACACATGCAGATGCAGAGCAGACTTAATATAACCGGGTGCAACCGCGGTAGCTGCGTTACCAACTTGAAAACATCCTCTTAATTCTAAAAGGACTTGAGATCTTCTTTCTGTGAGGATGTGAGGATGGCTGAGCTCTTACTGCTGCTTCCTCCTCCTCACTTTTGCTCTCGTACATCTGTCTTTTCTTTCTCTGTTCTCAGAATATCTCTATTCTGATTACTTTATAGCACAAAGAGAGATTTGGGATAAAGACATCAATGAAGGGTAAATAAGAAACAGCTGTGATCAGAACAGGAAATAAAGGAATGGATAGGGCAGAAATGTTGTCATAATGTTTTTGAATAAGAGAGTAGGGGCAGTGTGCACGTATTTCCAAGTAGATTGAAGAAAGGGAAGAGAGAGAGAAGAAAGAGAGAAAGATATTCAAAAAGAGACAGTTGGAGGTGAGGTTTGCCTCCTGGGCCTGGCATGACAAAAATAAGACAACAGACTGTCTAATGTGCTACCACAGATACATTTCTTTATATCAACATAACATCATAACTTCTTTCTTTAAGATGCTTTGAGGAAAATTATTATTCAATCCTGCATTAATTTTGAACATTAAGACCCGTAAATACTCATATATGTCATAATGAATCATGATTATATGATAGTTCGCAGCTACATGTGTCTTGAAGCAGACTCCCCTGTGGCCGTGACGTGAGCGCTAAAACAAGCGTGCATGTGTTTATTTGTCTCCATCGGCCGATCAAAGGAGACACCTTCTCGCATTAGACAAGGGGCAGATAAGTCTGGTTGTTCCTGAGTGCTGATACTTGGCAGAGGGTGTGAGTAAAGGTGCATATTTGGGAGGAAATCTTAAAGGTGAATATTTGATAGTGATATTTGTTTTGATCTGTGTTGGCAGTGTTGTATTTTTCAATTGAAATTCATTGTGTAAGAATGGAAAAGAAGAAGAACGTATTTAATCACCGCCCCCACCATCTCCCCAACGAACACGCGCTCTGAAGCACCTGCCGACAGACCTCATTCATGCACCTGGGCTCTCGTCCAAGACAGACACTGACTGTCTAGAAGGTTCACTCCTTTGTTTACACTTGGATTATCCTCAGCATCTCAACACGAACGGACGTTTGGAGGCTGGAGCTCAGCTTCTGCACCTGCACATTTCAGTTGGAAGATAATTTACCAGGAGGAAATATAGAACGAGGAGCATCATCCTAAAAAATGATAGAAAACAGTCATGATCGGTGCATTCAGGCGATGCTTATAGAGAATTAGTCCCCAAAAAAGTCAGAATGAAACTGTGGATGAGTATAAAGGAGTGTGGGCTCGTCTCCTACCCTGATTCTCTTCTCTTATTCACTTTGTCAGTTAGAGAACAGATGCTAAAAGCTAAAGTACTCTCCATCCACCCCTCCATTTGATAAGAGAGGCCCTGAAAGGCTGCCCTTTGCAACCCCAACACCACAGAACACCAATGTGCAGCGATGATGTGAAAAAGAGAGGGTGGGGTTAACTTTAGTCATATCAAACAAAACAATAATGACTTTATTCAGGTACCACAAACTTTAAACCTGACCCTCAAATTAAAGTAGATTATGCGTTTTACTGTGCCATTTTTTCACAAAGCAACAAATGGCCTAATTTTGAACTGTGAAAGACTGTGAAATTGTAAAATCACTGCAATTAATGTTGAAAAGACAAGAATCAGAATATAAGCAGAAATCCAACGTTGTTTTGCAGCAAATTATTGCGGGTCGCCAGTTGTAAATTCATTGTGGTGTCTCATTAAGCCAGAATGATGGCTCATGCCTACTGCATATTTAAATCAAATCAAATCAAATCAAATTAATCTTTATTTATATAGCGTCTTTTACAATCAAAATTGTTTCATGGCACTTTCCAGAATCCCAGGGCCTAACCCCAGACAAGCAACAGTGGCAAGGAAACTCTCCCCTTTAACAGGAAGAAACCTTGAGCAGGACCAGGCTCATGTAGGGGGGCCCTCCTGCTGATGGCCGACTGGGTAGAGAGAGAGGAGAGGGGGGAGGACAGGTAGAGGATAGAATAGGTAGGAGAGGAGAGGAGAGGAGAGGAGAGGAGAGGAGAGGAGAGGAGAGGAGAGGAGAGGAGAGGAGAGGAGAGGAGAGGAGGGGAGGGGAGAGGAGAGGAGAGGACGGTGCACGGTTGCTTTTCCTTGTGTTAGCCTGATGATTTGTATTGACTGTAGGCTTTAAAGTAGCAGCACACACTTTATAGATATGTTACTTTCATCAGGTTTTAATTTTGAGAGGATTTATAAGATGATGAATCTTTCCCTCAGAGACTCTCTGTTGGAAGAAATTAGATTGGAAGCGGACTTCCAAAGACCCGCACTATATGAAGGGGTTTTGTTGTGTACAGCCCTGCAGGAGGTTGGAAAGAGTAGAGCTGTTTGAAATGTCCCAGCAGGTTTGGACAGCTTTGATCAATAACGCCATAATCATAACAGAACAAGACAGACAAGTAGTCGGTTACGCATGTCATCAGATCAGCGTTTGTTCTGACACTGAAAAGAAAACTCCCCTCCCTTGTCTCACCTGCTGGATCTTCTCGTGTGACAGCAAAGACAACTGAATAATCACCGTTTTGATCAGCGCATTTGTATATTTATGGGTGTGTTTGCAAAGAGGAAGTGCTCGGCCGACCGTAGGGGAGGGATCTGATGCTGCATTGTGCCTTGTCTTTTTTAATTTGTTGTTGCTGTGGTTGGTGAAAAGGACATATTTGTTGTTCTGTATTCACTTTTCCTTTTCAGCTGTTTCTATGTGCCATTTCTCAGTGATAAAAACCTAAAAGTGATGCGATGCTACACATCAAAGACACAACCGTGAGACATCAACCCCCCTGTGATTACTGATAGAGCTGCACCGTGGGTGACTTCCTCTATGAACAACCCTCTCAGTGGGGGGACATCTTTACACAAAGACAGCACAAACACACAGTAAATTACAGCCCATACACATATATTCCATACACCTAAACAAAACTGAATAAAAATCAAGAATTGTGCTCAGTCAGCTTTATCAGGCTCACTCCCTTGCAGTCTCTATAATCTCTTGATATGCTGCATCTCCTGTACTGGGCTGTCTCTCCTCCCCACTGCTCACTTGCCTTCCCCCCATTCTAGCTTTCTTTTCCCCAACAGTCCCTCTTTGCCTTCAGCTCTCTCGGAGGGGGGCTCAGAGCCGTGTTTCTGCCTAATGATGCTTTGCTGAGGGGAAAGAATTTTGACAGTTGACATTGTCTTCTTGCTCTTTCTTATTCATGCACACACGGCAGAGACGGGTGAAACCTGACCAAGGATGCTGCAGTTTGTTTGTTGAAATGTTTAGATTGATTAGACTACAAATACCCTTATCAGCTGGGTTCTATTACAAAGGGCCCTCATACTTTTACAGTATGATCATAGAGGATTTGGTCACTCTTTGCGTCCATCACATTCGCCACGACAATGTTTTTAACCGGCTCCGTGAAGGAAAAACAACACTTTGGGTGTTGGGTGTCATATTTCCAGGTGTTTTCTACCTTTACTAATCACTAGCAGTTTATTCAGGCCAGCCAGAAAAATCCCCAATTTGCATCTCTTCTTTGATAAAGTTTCTACAAATCCTACTGCATTTACATGCATATCACGACTTGCAATGTTTTTAGGGAGATTTATGTGTTGGTGTATATTTATTTACATGTTTACCATATTTCCTTTTCACTGAATGCCACTGAACTCCAACCTTTTTGTTTTGATTTCTCTCTGGCTCTCATCCTCTGCCTGCTTCCTTTCTCGCTCTAATGAAACAACATACTGTAGATACAGTGTTCTTTCCCCACTCAGCGACCGTCTCTCTGTAGCCAATTAGTGGTGGAGTCGCCAGCTCTCTGTTTGCCTTCAGAGATTACAACTGTTTGTGTACACAAGACATAAATGAGCCGATCCGCTCAAAGGGCAGAAACATAGCCAGTAGAAAGCAGCAGAGTCTATAAAGAGAGTGTATTAACAGGTCTATACACACTGCAATTTTGTTAACTTTAGTGTTACATTTAGGATGAGACCAGATTGCTAATGTGCAAAAGTTTCGGTAGAGTGTGTCAAAACTCTTCTGAAGGCACAGTGATGCATTTATGGACTCCCTTTCCACAGAAAGAGAAGACACTAGATGGGGTGGGGAGTTGCAAGTTCAAGCACGGGACAGTATGCACGAGGTTTACTATGAAGTTGGGATGGTACCAGGAACATCTGGACTGATTCTGGTTTAAAAGGCATCACTGGGATACATCCAAAAGTGGCTGATAGCAACAAAGCCAAGAAACTGGGAGACTTCAAGTTTCAGACTGGAAACAAGCTGCAAGGTCACCAGCCATCATTTGCTGTCATAACCTGCGTCACCAAGGTCCCGGTTCTGTGCTCTTTTTGAAGTATGCATCACAAAAACTCGGATGAAAATGTCAACATTTGAAAGGAAGAAATGAAAACGCATTTGTCAGGTTTTGATGTGGAGAACTTAGATAGCAGCTGTTGCCGATGGTCCCATTTCATGTCCATCATTTTCTACCATTTCTTCATCTTTCTCTTTTTCCTTTGAGACTATTATTTATTGCAACAGGCTTCAAGATTTTGACAGGATCCCTATTTGACATTGCCCAACATCGGTCATATTCCTTTTTTTTTCTCACTATCAGTTTAGAAAATATTGTCGTCCTTGATACTTTGCCCAAAAGACCTCCGTACCTGCATTTTAAAGGCTAAGTGAAAGATCATCGGCACAGCTGAGTCATAAAATGCATGACTGTCGCATTTTTGTCAAAACACTGAAGTTATAGCTGCCAAATGAAAGGCAGCACTTGACATTTGACTGTAAATGATTCATTGTTTTATCTGCCTGTGGAGTTTGAAGGATCTGCACCATCGCGTCACTCCTTTGTTTCTGTCGTACGCGTGCATCGCACTAGCATCTGTGTTTTAATGCCCATTTCTGCATCTTCCGATTGACTTCACGTCGAAGAGACCGTACCAAATTCCTCTTTGTGGGAATGGCAAAAGCTTTACTTTAACATTGTGAATGAACTCCAGTTTTGGCGGAGAAGCTTGTTAAGCCGTTTTCCTACTCTGCCCAAGGGCCCGTCTGTGATTTTATCATAGTCATGCTTGTCGTTAGAGTTTAGGTTTAGTGACTGTCAGACGCACAGAGCCACACGTAGCTGCTCTTGCTATGTTTGTGTGCAGACACACTGAGACAAATTAAAGAGCTGTGTCTCTTTGTTGCACACCTGTGGTCTTTGTGAACACGTGTGGGATCTATCAAAACAGGGTTTGTGATTGTAAACAGACAAATGACCCCTGGGGCCTCTCTGGAATCTCTTGTCATATCATGTGGGGCTGGAGGTCAATGTAGAAGGACACGGTTGAAGGAAAAGTGTGTCCTTTTTTTAATCAACTGCTTTTGCAACGGTTCGCAAACTCAAAATACTGTTTTTATTTTCACACAAAATACCAAAATATCATATTTTTGTTAACACCCTATCGCTGCGTCTCGCAGCTGCGCAGTACATCCACCGTCCTCGAGTGTATCAGTGGCTACACTGCTCACAAACCAGCAAGTATTAACATCTTTACACATTTACATGTCATCCATTGATTTTTGTCTTAAGTTTTTGTCTTAAGTTTTTCCAATTAATTGACCTAATTAACAAGAAAAAGTTAGAATTTCACTCAAAATGACAAAATAAATGTATATATTTAGCAGTGAGCACAGAATAGGTATCAAGACTTAACAACATGCTTCGTGGCTGTTTGAGGTGGGGATTGTGTGCACGTGCATGAAGAGCCCATGGCATTTCAGTGGTGACATTTTCAATCTGCCATTGTGCCTGAGTCACATCCATACTTAGTGAACACAGACGCGCTGTCATTTGTGTTGGGGCTAATGCTGCCCTGCGCTCACAAACACACGTGCACATACATGTATTGTGCGGCTTGTCAAATGCCAACAGCTCTTTGAAAGATAATCCTAATTTCCTACTGTCAACGCAGCCATAATCTTACAATCTGTGTGTGCCCATTACCCATTGGTAAAATACAGGTTGTCATTTAATTGTTGGGTATTTAATGAAATAATGGGGCAAATTACTGGGTTTTGATGCACATAAAGCAGATGACTCACTCTGACTAATTAGACATTGTCCTACTTTTGAACAATGCAATGAAAGGTCTGCAAATATTTGCAGCACTGCTCACGACCAGAAATAAAGAGAAAAAAATGGCGCATTCAATTACAGGCGCAGGCCCATCATTTCCAGGAGCTTTTGTTGCTGTAGCACAGCTGCAATCAAATGAGGTGTGTTATGTGCTGGTGTGAAAATCACTGGTACGATCCAAAGTGTGCCATGCTCAAGAGCTTTTAGACAACATTCAGAAAGATGCACACGTGTTCTTAATAAGATCAGGCCGCTTTTGTCTGTAATCACAGGGTTAAATGCAAGAACTTCACCAACAAGCTCAATCACTCAATCAAGTACACAAAACGGAGCACACACCGGCGCTCAGCAGCACAAGAGATGGAACAAGATCACAATAACAGGTTGCAATTTTACTGGGACCTTTTTAATTAGACGCTTCTCTTCAGCAACTTCCTTTTGTATCTTTGGATTTTATAATAGCTCCATAAATAATTTGAGTTGTTTACCGACTTTTTTTTGATGAGATGAGAAAAAAATCCATCCATGAGCATCAAAGCTGGACAACATGGCTGCTCGGAAAATAAAGCAGAGCTGCTGAGAAGATGAGGCTGCAGCAGACCTGGGTCACACAGATGGTTTTAGTCTGGGTTCTGGACATACATCCATCCATCCATCCATCCATCCATCCATCCATCCATCCATCCATCCATCCATCCATCCATCCATCCATCCATCCATCCATCCATCCCAGGAAGTTAGGACAAGTTCCTGGTCCAATGCTTGACACACACTATTCAATCACATGTATGGCATTTTAGTCTATAATTTATTTACTGTGCATGTTTTTTTTTTACCTTGAAACCCCACCCCCCTTTTTAGAGAAGGGGGGTGGAGTGGGGGATGGGGGTGGGGGGGGTGAAATCGGAGACTATGAGTTGATGTCATTTCATCCAGCGCACCCCTAAATAATTTAATGAGGGAGAAATGTGAGTGTGTCAGAGTGTAACTGTGTTTGTGTGTTGAATATTTATAACGCATATAAAAGGTTTACAGCCCAGCTGTTGGCAGTCATGCTTCTGAGGGAGCTGCTGCAAAATTGTCAAAGAATCCAAACTGATCCACCCTCTCCTCACACACCATCTATCACGTTGTGGTGTTTGGATAAATGCTTTTGTGATTTCCAGGCAAACTTATGGCCTCATGAATGGCTCATTTTTTCTCTAGTGAAGTGGCTCTTCGACTCGTCTGTCTTTGAAGCTCCTTTCATTCGCCTCTCTTTACCGGCACCACAGATATTTTAATCCCGGGCTCATATTTTTCAAACAAATCAGAATCACTCGGAGGAGTCGTGTTGAAGGTTTGAGCAGAACTAAAAATACCTTCACTGCTCCAGAACATTAGGCAGGATGTTTTACACATGGTTGGAAATAATAATGTCATTTTAGCATATACACACACACACACACACATACACACACATATATATATATAATTCAAGTCATCTGAAACCACGTAAATCACTTGACATCACAAGCTGGCTAGAACATTCATACATTGGTGTCACTGATGACCACATTTTTGAAATCACATGACCACAACATTTTTGAAATCACCAAATCTTTACACAAGCCTGTTCAAGGACACACAGAAATGTTCACAGAATCAGTCCCATTCATTCACCAATTGCTGCAGTTTCTCATAAACGTTCTCACCATCCACTCTTTAATCCAGCATGGTTTAGCGAGCTGCAGTCTGGAGCCAGATGTGTTGGGGTGAACTGATAACTGCTTGAGGATGCACAACACTAAAAATAGAAAAGCAGACCTAATTAATAAATAAATAAATACCATTCTTATGAACAAAATTATTCATTTATAACAATAGAAGTGTTTGTTGTATTAATAGAGCTAATATTGGTTGTTGCAACGGATGTAAGAACATTATTATTGCAACTTTCATGGGTGGTTTGTGTTTACAATTTGTGGCTCCTTTAAACACAGCTGTGGGTTATCGTTGCAACAGATACGGCGCGTTACTGCCACGCGCGTAATCACCGAAAGGATGTGGTTCCCTCAGGTACAGCTGCTACTATGAGTTAGCTCGTGTTAGAAAGAGGCTGAAACTTAAACAGGCAGCTAAACACCACAGCAAAAGCAAACACATCTGTGGTGACCAACAACAATGAATCACCTACCATGGAATAAAAAGAATGTGTGGATGAGCGAGCTGATGCAAAGTGACGCCGGCCCAAGCGGCCATGTTTCTTTGTCTGGTTTCACTGTTTTGCCAGTATGTATGTATGTATGTATGTATGTATGTATGTATGTATGTATGTATGTATGTATGTATGTATGTATGTATGTATGTATGTATGTATGTATGTATGTATGTATGTATGTATGTATGTATGTATGTATGTATGTATGTATGTATGTATGTATGTATGTATGTATGTATGTATGTATGTATGTATGTATGTATGTATGTATGTATGTATGTATGTATGTATGTATGTATGTATGTATGTATGTATGTATGTATGTATGTAGTATGTATGTATGTATGTATGTATGTATGTATGTATGTATGTATGTATGTATGTATGTATGTATGTATGTATGTATGTATGTATGTATGTATGTATGTATGTATGTATGTATGTATGTATGTATGTATGTATGTATGTATGTATGTATGTATGGTATGTATGTATGTATGTATGTATGTATGTATGTATGTATGTATGTATGTATGTATGTATGTATGTATGTATGTATGTATGTATGTATGTATGTATGATGTATGTATGTATGTATGTATGTATGTATGTATGTATGTATGTATGTATGTATGTATGTATGTATGTATGTATGTATGTATGTATGTATGTATGTATGTATGTATGTATGTATGTATGTATGTATGTATGTATGTATGTATGTATGTCTGTATGTCTGTCTGTCTGTCTGTCTGTCTGTCTGTCTGTCTGTCTGTCTGTCTGTCTGTCTGTCTGTCTGAGCTTATGCTTGAATTCCTCTTTTGTACTCTTAACACCGGACTCTGGTCTGGCAGAACTAGTATCCTAGCTCTATAGTACGCTATATAGTATATAGGTAGTAATGGAAAACTCTATGCTGAAGTATGATGTGCACTAACCCATATTTCAGAGATAAAACAGTGTCTGACACGTTCTACTCAGATGCAGGAGTGGACCGTGTGACCCCCTCCCATGTGACTTTCACCTACAGACACGTATCAGTTCTCTCTACTCTCCTTTACTTCCATTTATTTTCCCTGTCCTGCAGGTCTTCAGGCTCCCAATCTTTGACTTTGAACTCCCATTTAATTGACAGACAAGGGAAGAGATGACGGGGGCTGATGGGAAATCTCAGCTCAATTTGAGCGACGCCTATGCTTCAGTAACTTTAGAAGGAGGGAACAGGAAAGATCACCATGTTGTAGTGAACTTTAATATGCATGGGGGTCTCTAGAGGAGAGTGACCTTTTTTGCCAGCCATTCACACTCCCTCCATCCACTCCTTCATTTGACACCTCTTCACAAAAGCAGAGAGAAAGATTGAAAAAGGGAGTCTCCACTAAGAGGTCGTAACTCTATTTGATAGCATTTTGTCTCTTATCCAAACCCTGTTAATAGCTGCCCATAGGCCACTTTATAATGATTGGGACTTATCTCTGGACACACACAGACACTCAGCCAGTGTTCTTATGGTAGGGAGAGGAGAAACTTTAACAAAAGGACCCTTCTTTTGCTAAAATGGGTAAAATGACACCATTTTTCCACTCAATTAAAGCTGTGATGCATTTTACTGCCAAATATTTCTGTGTGTTGAAAACAGTTCTTCCGTATACAATGATTGCGCTAAACTGGCTTTAAGTATTAATCATTAGAATAAGTGATTACAGGATCATTGGAGGTTGAAAATGTAAAAGAATAAACAAAATACAATAATATAACAAACCTCTACTGTCATTAATGCATGAACAAAGTTGAGCTTTTTTCTGCCTCCATCATTATGGGTTATCTTATATTAGCACCATCACAGTTTGGAAATATGCTTAAATAAAAGGAAAAGTGCAATATATTTTTTTCCGTTGTCCAAAGTGTCACAGCTATGTCGAAGGGCCCTGGCTCCACATGCAGGAGGAACCTGAATGAAGCGGGTGGCTGGGGCTACACAGTTGCCATAGAGACTTTTGTGTTGGACTGCGGGTCGTTTTCCGTATCATTTCTGAGTAGGAGGCAGTGACATGCGTGACGCACATGCACTGCATAGTGGAATGGCAGGACACACCTGATGAGACTCATCTCTTCAGCTTTGGGCCTGTTAAACTGTGATATTTCAGTCAAGGTAAAAGAAACAGTTTTACATTCAAAATCACATTTCTATAAGTGAAATTAATGGAGCATATTTGCATCTTGATGTTCTGGCATAACTTGTATTTTAAAAGATTCCTGTTGCTGCCAACTGGGTTCCAAATCAACTGGTGAGATAATAAAAGGAAGAGGAGCCTTTTATCATTGGGTTATGCACATAAAAGAAAAGAAAATAAACATTTTCCTGCACTGGATTCACATCTGTTTGTGCATTCAAACAGTCCTCAGTTATCTAGAAAACATACCACTGAGGGATTATACACATCGATTAGCATAATGCTACTTTAAATGCGTGGATTAGCATTTTCATAGCATGAGAATTTAAAACAGTTCCAGCTGTGAAACGGTGGCAAAGATGTTCAGTGGGGGAAGCAGAAAAAGCTTTGAAGTGACTTGTCACCTTGTTTTGGAAATTATAAGGGTAGCGCTACCTCCTTTTTGACTTTAGCAAGTAAGTTTATGTCAGGTATGGAGTCCACTTTGTGCTGGCGTGAATCTATACATTGAAGACAAGATGGAGGTTCAATGCTGCTGTGAGGTCTGTTTGCATCAAGGAAATACACTAAAAACACTAGTGATGTTCAATTAATACCACCTCGATCAGCCATTTGTAAAGAAAACCAAAAATATTTTTGTCAAAACTGGATGGATTAGTTATTAAGATGCAGTTTAGGAAGCAGCTACTGTGGGAAACACTCATGTTTGGGTGCAACTGCAGCAACTGTAGCTGTCTATTGTTCCTTTTTCTTATGTTTCTCACGATGGATCTTAACTATTGCCACACTCCACCATCCAGTCCACAGCCATCTAGAGGTTCTTACCACTAGTTTTTACGATCTGATTCCTGTCCCCTGTAATTTGGTTTTAGTTTCTTAGTGTTCTTAAGGTACTGCTTTGCCCTGTGGTGTGACGTCTGTCTGTTTCTTGCTGTTACTCTTTATTTAGCTGTTGAATTAATATTAAAATGGCATGTTCTTATGGTTAAGCAGCACTTGGGAAACAGGAATCTTTTATGTGAGCGGTCGTTCCTGCTGTGCTGCTGTGGGAGCTAACACCCAGAAAGGGAAGGGTTCTCATTAATCATTCTCAGGACTGTGAGGTTTGTGCTTGAGTGACAGAGGGTCTGCAGATCACACTCTTTACATGTGTGAATGTATAAGGGAGAGAATGAGAGGTATGGAACGCAACAACGCATATCTGCCTAGCAGGATGGAATGAAAGGAATGAAACAGTGTGAATATTTACGAGCAAGTTAGTGCTGCAACTGTGCATCAAAAAAGTGAGGAAGAGGCGTAGAGCCGAATTACATTGTGCTCCGTAGTGCTGAGGAGTGTCAAGGGTTGAAGATAGCAACTTGGGATGATTCACAGTTTTAAATGGATTTCAGAAAGCCAATCAAGGCAGCGCACAGTCCTATTGATGACTGGCTCCCTCGGGGGATAGTTCTGTATGTACTTGTGCAGTCATACATGCAGGGCATCTCCATCGGGGAAGTTCTCTGCGCAATCGATCAGCTTCTATGTGGTTGAAATGCATCAGGCACACAGAAATGTGTGATCATAATCGTGATAGAGCGAGGCGTGAAAGGGACGCTCGCGCCTCCTGCAGAATCAAGCGCCTGTGCTCCTTTAAGCCATCGGCTTCCAATGGAACCTGACAGAAACTTGCACCTTGTAGATGTAGCACCAAAGAAATCCAGAGAATACTGAACTCATATATGAGGCCCAGTTCAATGTTAACCAGGTTGTTGTCTTAAACATTGTACAGCTACCATCACGGTTCCCAGATTCTGGATTTTTCTTTCTTACTTTATTAATTGCCAATTTTTTTTATAGAGTTATAGAGTCAATGCCAAACTAGCTCATTTACAGTATGAAGCCAATATTCTGGTGCTTCAGGAAATCCTGTTGCTAATGCTTCTGCATCACAAAGAAGACTTAAAAGCCTTCCAAACAGTCACTCTGCTGAACACATCCTGCCAGCCACCGTCGGGGAGCCGTTTTCTGCAGAACTGTTTTCCAGCTTAAAGCCAACAGAGCTGCACTTTCTTACGACGTGGTTGCCGCCCTGCAGATCGCAATGCTTTCAGTTCAAGTCGCAACCGGGTCACATTTAAAAGAAGCTGGCAATATTTTCTTTTATTGTCGCGTCTTGTTCATGCATTAACCCTCCTTTACCTGTGTAGGAGCTTCAGTTTGAACGCCTGACAAGAGAACTGGAGGCTGAGCGTCAGATCGTCGCCACCCAGCTGGAGAGATGCAAGCTGGGATCAGAGGCCGGCAGCATGAACAGCATCAGGTAAAACGCTAGGCTCGTTATCAAGATTGCATGTACACGGACAACCTTGTGGATTGTAGCGCCCTTGGCTTAATCAGACACACTTGCAGGTTCATGTATGAGCGAGTGTGTGCCTCCGCCAATGATGAACACCGCCAGTTCACACTCTGTTGCATACATACCCTGGATGAATTTGTCTCCTTACATCAGCTGAGTGATGTTACAGTGTTGTATACCTTGCTCAAGGGTCCACTTATCAGCTAGACAGCCTATAGGAGGGGTTGCGGGAACAGTTACACAAGTGGTGTTAAGGGATAAAAGCGGAACAGAGATTGTAGCTGCTCTGACATGCGTGACTCACAACATATCAACATATAACATGACATATAAACGCAGTAGCCCCCAACTACGCTGATCATCACACATGCTCCAATGACAGACACCATGTTAGTGTTGGGAAACATTTGCACGAATAAATACAGATTTGGCTTTGTTTCTAGAGCAGGCTTAGTCATAGAACATCATCACAATCGTCAAATAAACATTAAATCATCACGTTTCATACTAATGAGCTAACATTTGTGTCGGAGAAATGGTAAGAGATATAAACAGAAAGATTTCTGAAAGAGTCTTGAGGAGACTTTTGCATTAGAAGAACATTTCTTTCAGATTTCATGCTAGGGGCGAAGTCCTGTCCGCCTTCACACTCATCCAGGAGCTGCTGTCTCGTAAACAAAAATCCCGAGTTGAGTTAACTTTATTGGAAAGGTGAGCTGTGTTGTGGTGGATTTTTCTGAAACTTCAGCATTCCTCTGACTCCTTCCAGCAGCTAATTGCATAAGTACACAACCCTTAGAGGATGTTGGGAGACAAACAGTACAGAAAAAAAGAGAAAATACACCTGCAAGCAGCTCACTCAGTTTTCTTCAAGTGTTCAACTCAACCAAAATCAGAGTTTTGTTGTGGCTTCAGTTGCTTGAACATTAAAATAATGGACGACAGTTATTTTGCACATCGAGTGTCCCAGATGTGCTTTCATTTGACCATTTGACCATGTCATTGTTAATTTTCCCAGTGAATTTCTCATAAATAATAAGATCAAAATAATGAGGTAATAATGGTGACTTCAAAGATTGGACAAGCTTGATTATCATTTCAATCCCTGCAGCTGCGCTAAAGTGAGAGTGCCTTAGTCGTGTTGTAGCTGGAAGTGGCTTCTCGATTTGTAACAGTAGCAGCAGCAGCAGCAGCAGCAGCAGCAGCAGCAGCAACAGTAGTAAAGGTAGCAGCAGTAGCAGCAGCAGCAATTACAGTAGTAGTAACAGTAGCAGCAGCAGTTACAGTAGCAGCAGAAGCAGTAGCTGTAGTAACAATAGCAGTAGAAGCAGCAGTAACAGTAGAAGCAGCAGCAGTAGCAGCAGCAGCAGCAATTACAGTAGTAGTAACAGTAGCAGCAGCAGTTACAGTAGCAGCAGAAACAGTAGCTGCTGCTACAGTGGATGGTATTGCTGCTGCTACTACTGTTGCTGTTGAATAGCAATAACAGTGGTAACAGTAGCAGCAGCAGTAGTAACAGTAGCAGCAGCAACATCAGTAAAAGCAGCAGTAGAAGCAGCATTAACAGTACTAGCAGCAACAGTACAAGTAGTAATAGTCGTAGCAGTAGCAGTAGTAACAGTAGCAGTATAAGCAGCAGTAGCAGTAGTAGTACTTGTAACAGCAGCAGTGGTAGTAACAGTAGCGGCAGCAGCTGTAACAGTAGCAGTAGTAGTAACAGTAGTAGTAGTAGTAGTAGTAGTAGTAACAGTAGTAGTAACAGTAGTAGTAGCAGTAGTAACAGTAGTAGCAGCAGCAGTACAAGCAGCAGTAACAGTAGTAGTAGTAACAGTAGTAGTAGTAGTAGTAGTAGTAGTAGTAGTAACAGTAGTAGTAACAGTAGTAGTAGCAGCAGTAACAGTAGTAGTAGTTGTAACAGTAGCAGTGGTAGTAACAGTAGCAGTAGCGGCAGCAGCTATAACAGTAGCAGTAGTAGTAACAGTAGTAGCAGCAGCAGTACAAGCAGCAGTAACAGTAGTAGTAGTAACAGTAGCAGCAGTAGTAACAGTATAAGCAACAGCTGTTGTAACTGTAGCAGTAGTAGTAACAGTAGTAGTAGTAACAGTAGTAGTAGCAGCAGTAGCAGCTGCAGCAGTAGTAACAGCAGCAGTATAAGCAGCAGTAACAGTAGCAGTAGCAGTAGTAGTAGTAGTAGTAGTACCGGTAGTAGTAACAGTAGTAGCTGCAGCAGCAGTAGTAACAGCAGCAGTAACAGTAGCAGTAGTAGTAGTAGTAGTAGTAGTAGTAGTAGCAGCTGCAGCCTGACTGCTGTCATGGCCGGTGGCTCATACTTGCATCACTCCATTATTACCCATTATTAGATATGAAGGAGAGGCTGTGCTAAGCTTTGCCAGTGAGTCCACTAAGTCCCGTCGTGCAGTCCGATTTGTCAGCATGTTGCTCAGCTCTTTTTTGTGGTCATGATAACAATTATTTAATAGCTTCTTTCTGGGTTTGAACTCTTCGTGAGTTTCGGTGTGTTGAAATTCCAATAGTTTGTTATGCAGATGAGAGACAGTGTGATGTGATTCTTAAAGACATTATTAACCTTTTCTCTGGTCGCCACCATCACGTCTCATTTCCTTCTCCTTCATCTGGGTCTCAGTGACAGGGAGCTAAAGCTAAATATAGTATTTTGTAGAAATCTGATTGAATAAAAGACAGAAAAAGCAGAACTAAGCAAAAGAACAAGGCTGAGTTAGATTAGGAAGAAAGGAAGGCAGATAGATAGACTTATCAAAATCTACAGAATATATTTCATGAAAAACAAATATTTCCTCCAAAGTCATCATTCTTTTCCCTTCATGCACCCTGAGGAATCCTGCAGGATTTAACTTGCACCTACAATATATTTTCCATTGACCAATACACCTATTACTCTGTTAGAGGCTTGTTAGAGTCAGAGTTAGCAGCTTCCCTGTAGTTTGGTGTGTGTCTGTGCTCCAAATAAGTGTTTATGTCCCCTCAGTTTGCCTGTCTGCTGTACACAGGCACGCTGGCTTTATGTGCTTATGTCTGGTCCTGCGAGCTGCCGCGAGCCGCCGCGTCCCTGGTTGTGTTCCGCTTGATAAAACAATTCAAACACCTCCGTGGACTTCACCTCGGAGCCGAGGACCCTACAAAATGCATGACTGCGGTGCAGCAAACCCAGGGCATCACTGACGAACATCTGTTCACACTGTGAACTGTTGGCATTCAACACCTACTCTAAAGGAGGAAACACACACTGGCGCACACACGCTCACAGATCTCGACGCCATGCCGGGACTAATTTGTCTTTTCTTTTACATTGGTGGTAAGTGGCAGCCAGTGGGGGACGATGGCTCCTGCTGTCATAACTGCTTGACTGCTGGTGTCCCTGTTTGATGGAAACACTACATGCAATTCACTTATTATATGCATCTATCATATGCATTAAACCTTCAGAATACTATGTAGTACTCTTTTGAGGGGTCTTCCGTGTGGTTTATAGGTAATTTATAGGTAATGGTGATGTCACAAGTCACCACTCTCACCACCAGCCCTCTGATTGGTTGGAACACTTTATAGTGGTTTGTTTATGTGTAAATATCAGGTCAGAGTTCACCAGACAGCCACCAAGTCTGTTGTCCCATTGTACACAAAGGAGACAAGTGAGGAAAGACAATACAGTAAGCAGCATTACATGATGGAAGCTTCTCAAGGTACTTTTGCCTGTTTAAAGACATGTGAGCGAAGTTGTGGAAATAACAGTTGCAAATGCTGAATAAGCATTAAAGACACGTCGTCCTCTATACTTCGTTACCCGTGGTGGACATGCTGATCAATAGCGGGGGTCATTTTCTAGTCACGCTGGATTCTTGGAAACTTTGCAACTCATCATCATGAAATGTTAATTTGTGGCCCAGCAGATTTCACACCTCGCGTGCCATCAAAAACAAGGAGAAATGATGCAGATAAATATAGAAAATATGGAAGACACATTCACATTGTCATTTCAGTGGATGCTCAAAACACATTGCCGGTGCAATAAAGCACTTCCTCAGAACTATTGGAATAATGTAAAGATGATCATGACTCAGGGCAGTAGATTATCAAGGCTATAGAGAAGCTGTCTCATAATCTTATTGATTCACAAGCAAAATTTAATAATGCTTTGCAATTTTGCAATAACTCCATTCCAATGCGGCTGCAGCTTGTTGCCTCGGGGCTACTGTAATCTATGCGAGGGCAATGTGATAAATATGCATTTTTTTCAGTTATTGGACAGAAGGTGAGTGCAGTTGTAAACCCCCCCCGTTATAGTAGAGTATATATCTGACATGTCCAGGTTGTTTGTGTCATTTCTATGTTTTTTGGTATACTTGTTTTTTCCCTCTTGATTTCTAGGGACATACATTATAGAACTCTTAGTCCTCTCAAGCTGGATGTTGATGCAGATCTGACCACACGTCCCCTTTAGCCACATCATTTTGGAGCTACTGGGATGTATTTGTGATGGTTACGAGCTGAAGCAGGGGGATGAATGTTACATCCATTCGGTTGCTTCGATGCTACATCTTTTATGGAATATCTCAACTACATGGTGATATGTCAAGGATGGTTTAGTATTCTTATTTGACAAATGTTCTTAATCAGCTGCCAGGTTTGTGATGGATGCAGCTGCAGATGTATGTATGCTGAAAAAGTGAGAAACATACACATGCAGGAGAGGATGGTGGACGGTCCGAATCCTGAGGCATTTGGATTGCCTTGCTTAGACTTAGCACATCTGCCCGCAGCCCTTCCGGGTAGGTGAGGAACAGGTAAACTGGTGTGTGTGTGGGGGGTGGAGGTGGGGGGCGCAAAAAACATGAGTCACACGCACATCAGCACAAACAGCGCCAGGTCCCAGAGCACATATGAACTCTTTATTCTACTTGAGCTGCGACATTTGGCTTCACATCAGCAGGGACCAGCATTGCTCTTCAGGCTGTGTGTATGAACTGAGCCACAGACACACACTCGCTTGTGCTTTCCTCTCCAGCAAACACATTTGCTAAATCATAAAGATGACCATCCCTTAGGAACAAACATTCACGCTCCTGGATTGGGCCTAATTGTCACTGACTTCAGAGTTGATCACAGTGACTAACGCACCCCAGACACATGCTGAGCACCGCAAACAAACCGACTTACACTATTCTTTTTTATTTTGAACTTTTCTCTCCAGGTCATGAATACCAATTTAGTTCTGCTGACTCGACACTAACTTCTGAACCAACAATCCTATTAAAAGGGAGATCTCCAGAGCTGATTTATCTATTCCTTTGGGATTTGAACCACCTTCAAAATTCAGCCAATTAAAGTCAGACCTTTGATGACTGGCCATGTAGCACAATAGGAAGGGGTTATTTTGAGGGGGAAGAGGATGTAGCCAACATTACAGACATTACATTCATTTCACCGATTTCAGCTAAGTTTTTCCACAAATGAAGTTATTGGAAGAAAAGGTAAAATTTCACCACCTTCTGGACTTGGGCATGCAGCCTTAATTTCCACTGCTCTATTTTTGTCTCCTCTTTTTTTTGTCACATCTAAAATATTAGCCAATTACACTCTTTTTGCTCTTGTTTCCCACATTTGGAGGTAATGGAGGGATCTGTCACCTCATTAGCCGCAGGAGGTTTATAAGCCTAGCAAAATGATGCATGTACAGAGGACTTAAATTACAGGCTGATATGTTAAAGTGCACATTGTCTTACGTGTCGAGCACCTGTGTGTGTGGGGGGGGTGTGTGCCTGCGTGAGTGATGACACAACCAGTCAAGCTTCCTCCTAATGACTGATGATGCATTCCCACCAGGAGAGGAGAAAAATGGTGGCGGGTGGTAACATCTTTCAAACAGCCGTTGCCGCTGCTTTCCATTTTTCCCCCCTCGCTGCTTCTCCGTGTTATTTCATCCCTTCTGCAATCTCTCCATCTTAAATCACGTCTTTACTTTTTGATTTTTTTCCCCCTGTCACCTAGCCTTAACTGTGGTGGTGTTGTTAGCAGACAGGTTAGCTAGCATTTGGTGTCCACTTTATGGACATTGTTTTGATAAATTTGAAATTGTACCTGTCAAATCATCTTAAGACGCTAAATGAGATGTTATTTAAGCTTCCGCTCGTTCATGTCCATCATTGTAAAGGGACATTGAGAGTCAGGATTCTTCACCCTGAATAGGCTGGGCTAATATTTACAGAGTCTCTTTTGAGCTCACAAAGTATCAGTAAACATGATTCTTGATTTGTCAGGATTTTTTGGACGCTTTTAATATAACGTTGTCCAGATAAAGTAAAAAGCACATGAGCGTCACTTTTCCATCCAGCAGTCAGCTGCAGATATAAGCCTGGCCTCCTTTTTATGTTCTTGTCCAAATTAGTATGGCACCGACCCCAGAAAGTAATGACCAACACTCACATCTCAAATCCGTCAGACTACTGGAGTGTTTTGCATCATCAGAGTCCACAATATTCACTCACGGTTATGGATGGGCTGAGGCCCCCGAGCGAACAACTAAAAAAAAACCAGCCATCAGGTCTTCTATAAAAGTCTCAGAGGGTTCATCATTTATAATGTGGAATTTTTCCAAATGCAAAAGTTTATACAAGAGTTGCGTCTTCTTTTTTGTTTTTGTGGGGGGGGGGGGGTTTAGTAGGGACACTTTTTGGTTCGCACTTCAGGATTTCGTGTAGCATAAAGAGCTTAACTGAACTCATTATGGAATCAACAGGATGGCAAAGCTTAAATCCAACTGGATTGGTGGCAAAAACATTAAACTGGGCTCTTTGTCTTCCCTCTCCTTGGAGTCTAAGTTTGCTCCATCAACCCTCACAGGATCATTTTGCAGGGGCGTGACAATTGGAGTGACATCATCAGTCTGACCTTTGGTGATAATGTAAAGGGGTCCTATGCATTATGGACCCCTGTGACGAGCAAACGAAGATGATGGGAGCCAACATTATTACAGCCTTGGATGTGGCATATATAGGCCATGTTTGCACTTGCAGTTATACATCTGGTGGCTCCATGTCAGAGACAACACTGAGGCCTGCAAGGACATTAGCAGAGCTGCATGGATGTACATCTGTCCGTTTGTGTGTCCTTATGCCGAGGGGAATCCAGGCTGTTTAGTTCATTAAAAATGCAAATGCATGCTTATCTTCCCCCAACACTTGATAGTGGTGTGAATAGATAAAAACACAACCAAAGCATGCCAGAGAGGCAGACAGATGCAGCGAGTGCTCATTTGATCAAAAGAAACGGAGAGAGAAACAGACGCAGACCTAATAAGAAGTTGCGGATTCCAAAAGCACAAAAGAAAAAAGCAGAAAACAGGGAGGAGAATCAGAGAGACGAAAGAAAAATGAAATTCTTATTCAACATTAAAGCAAATGTCTCCCCTGAGCCTCTTTAATATGACAACACCTACCCTGATGGCATTTTTAATATGGCGTCATTAGTTCTAGTATTTACTCAGGATATTGCTCTGTGACAATCTAATGACATTTCTATTTTATCCATCCATCATTTGTGAATTAAACAAGCATTTCTATTTTAACAAAATGAATTTAATCCATCATATTATGGTGCCTGGAGATTTTGATATCACTGAATGGCCTTTAATTACAGATCGGGAGCGTCCGTTATAGCATGTGTTGGCCTTAATAAATAATATTGATGTTTCATAATATGTATGTTTCAGTAAAAACAGTGTAGTCTTTGTGTGTGTAACATGAAGATGTTAGGCCTTCTTTTGTTTTCTCACTTTCCTAATAACTCAAACTTATCTTTCATGTCAACGAGGTAGTTATTAACCTGCGTTTTTCTTTTATTACCCTGTCCGGTTTACTGTCAGTTCAGCTGAAAACTAAAGAGACAGAATGTGTCTGTGTGTGTGTGTGTGTGTGTGCGTGCGTGCGTGCGTGTGTGTGTGTGTGTGTGTGTCTGTGTATGTATGTGTGTTCAGCCATGCAGATACACCGAGATGTGTTGTTGACCTGAAAGCTTGACAGGCTATTAAACTTCATGCAGTATTCACAGGTGTGTGTGTGTGTGTGTGTGTGTGTGCAAGTGTGTGCAAGTGTGTGTGTGTGTGTGTGTGTGTTTGTGTACATTTGAAAGTAAAAATATATAATTAAAGGGAGTCAGATGATAATAAATTATCCTATTATACTTTACAAATTAATGGATGGTATAACCACAAATTGAATTCCTTTCCAAATTTGCCCAAAACTGTCAAATAAATAATTAAAATGTCAAACACATCAATGTCTTTGATCTTTTGACAGGGTTTATATTCACACCAAGAGCTTTGCTCCAGTGTTTGTAGTCAATTTCCTGCAAAAAGAAAAGCAGAACAGACGGAAGGTCTGTGCTGTGTGGCTGTTAAACTGGAGAAAAGAATCAGCTCAGGTGGGTGGTGGGAAGATGATTTATGCCTGCATGTGGTGTCAGATGAACTTTTATGTAATTGTAATTATGACCCACATTGGAGGGGAGGGCTGGAGGGTGGGGGGGTGGACTGCATCTGCTAATGTCCCACAGTTCAGCCCTGTGTTGCTATTTCTGTACACATGAAAGGTCTAAAACTTTCCATTATGTGCTTTTTTTTTTTTTAAAAAAGGCCAACAAGTCCTTCCTTTAAATTAAACAGTCCAATCCTTGTTTGATTGCTGGGAATTTTGGCAGCATTTGAAGCTTTCTGGTTCTTACAGTATAATACACTGATCCTATTTACAAAGTGATAAAAGCAGAAAGTAAATTGAGTATGGTCATTAAACAGACAGCCACTAGATTTCCAATAACGATTAAAATACACTCAATATGGGTCAAACATTGTATTTTGTCTTTGGTTTCTACACTTGCATGAAAAAAGTGGACTTTTTTATCCCACGGCTGGAGGGTAGAAGTTTGTCTGGAACCATGCTGCTGAAGCTTTTGTTGGAGAATCAACATTGTTGTTAGTCTAAAACCCTTTCATTGGGAGGAAAGAATCAAACACTCAGGAGAGGTTAAACCCTACTGACACAGTTATCCACTGCTTTATATTATTTAGAAGGTGAACAAACCTTCTTGTTACGACTCGCTGCACATATTTAGAGCCGAGGCTTCCAATGAAGCTGTTCATCTTGATGCTTACAGACTTCTGGAAGGTCGAGAAAGGCAAATAAAAATAGAGGACAGACATAAATCAGATGTTCTCCACTTAAACAAAGGTGCAACACAGGGGTGGATCTAGCTGTGGCGTTCACCTGTGTTAGCATTGCTGCTTTGGATGTCTTTGTTTTCACTGATGTCTTTGATGAGCTGTCAGAATGCTCAGAAATGTCTGCCTGTTTGAGATGGAAACATTAACAGTGGAAATAAGAGGAGAGCCTCTCCAGACTTACTTGATAGGGCCAATGGGCAACTGCCTACAGCGGCATAAGATTTCACAGGTGTAAAGCCTTGTTGTGGACCCCCATCCCAACCCCCCGGTTCTTCAATCCCACTTTTTAAACTGTCTTTGTGTGTCCAGACTGCAGCACAACCATCCTTAGAGTGATAGATACAGAAAGGTCGAGACAAGAATGCCTTCCGAGGTCACTTGCCAAGCTTGCAAGGGACAAGAAAGCCATCATTTGGAGTAGTAAATAGCTCAGATGTCCCAGTATTTGATTGTTTGGGCTTGATGCCATGAATTCAAACGTGGGAGCCGAGTGCTAGGCTACTGCTATTGTTCCTCACATTCAAGGTCACCTCTTGTCACAAGCTGAATGTTTTCTAAATCCCAGTCGCAAAATCCAAAAACACAATTCGCTCCTTGTTTTTTTTTTTTTTTTTTCCAGCTGCTGTTCTGTTTTCTCATCAGGCTGCTGTTGAGAAACATAATGAGAGCAAAAAGCAGCAAAAGAACCAAGCACAGCTTTGGAGTTGGGTCTTTCATGAGAGCTCAAAGTCCTGCTTCATCATTAAATTGGAACAAATTCAGAATCTGAAATGTTTTCTGGTTGAAAACAATGATTCATTTTGTGCATTTGGGTGCTTGTGGATAAAACTGGATCAATAAAGACTGACCAGCCAGATTATTATCAGTCAGGAGTCCTCTGAGGCTACGGTGGATGCCATCGAGTCCCTGCTGACTTGATTTAGTAATTTAACTACTGCCAGATCACCCAGATCCTCTCCTTCACTGCGCTCATTAAACCACACTCCCAGTCAACGTGACATCATTCTCATCAATCAGTGGCGCACATATACTCACATGTAACTTACATCATGCTTTTGGTATAACAAGGCCACGTCACCCTTCTGAGGAACAATAGCAGCTGTATGTTATAGCGGTGAAACTAACGAGTGAGGAGGAAGGTGAACCAGACGAGTGATCTGAGACTGGTCCAACCAGGCAGGAGACATTTTCTTCTTTTCCTGTGGACACATCTACACAATGTGGGAATCAGTGGAGTGCAGATCACTCCAAAATATTATTGTATCCAAAGAGCTACTGTGGGAGGATAATGAGTTCTTTAGACTGAAATAAATAAGTGGATTAGTTTGCCCCATAATAAGACTTATGGTAGGTTAGCTATACCTGCCTCTAGCTAACCTATCTTTCTCTTAATTTGAGAGTGCATGTATGTATGTAATTGCGTTTTTATTAGGACCTCTGCATTACGTCACTCTTAAGTCCCCCATCATGATTCATGAATGCTGACAGTATGGAGGCATATGGAGACACACACACACACACACACACACACACACACACACACACACACACACTATGGAATGGAATCTGTTAAGTGACTCCCCCTAAATCACAGGCTAGATTATCCCCTGGGCATGAGTGATTTAAACTGTTCCTCACTCCTCAAAGCTTCCAGTTGTCCTCCCCACCCATGTAATCACACCACTGTCCTTGAGGGGGGGTCTGTGTCCTATAGACTCACGTTCATGGGTAGCAGGGTGCTTGATGAGCTGCAGGACTTCACTCTTCAATAACTGACGTGATGCAGATGTCTCTAAAGCTATATAAGACACATGAAGAACGATACAGATCTCTTTTTAATCATGAAATTTCAGGATTTTATAAGAGGATAAAGTTTTCAGTTGCTAAAAAAGAAAAGACATTTTTGAAATGAGAGGGAAAGTTACTGCAGCCATTCAATCCTTGGAAATGTTGTTTCAGATGGTAGCAGATGAAACAGGTCAACCCTTGAAGACACATTTATTTCATGCCACTGTTTATAATTGGATGACTTCATCCGTAATATGGTTTCTATATGCAAGCAGAATGATTAATAAAGCAACATAGTTCAGAATTGTGCTTTCCTTTCTTTATTCTTTCTCTGTAGGCAATAACATTTGTTGTTTCATTGTTAGACATTGTGATAATCAGATGTCCATCCTTCCATCCTTCCATCCATCCTTCCATCCATCCATCCATCCTTCCTTCCATCCATCCATCCATCCATCCATCCATCCATCCATCCATCCATCCATCCATCCATCCATCCATCCATCCATCCATCCATTACTGCAGCACTCCAGGACTCAGTGGAGTCAAAGTCATTTCCTGTATCATATAATTGAATAATTTTATTTCAGACTGATGACCGGATTGTTTCCAGCTCAGGGATTAAAACAACTAATGATTTTCTGTGGAATAACTTTAATTATTATTTTAACACATGCTTCCGGAAACTTGAAAGCACTGACCCGCTGAGGCCCTTTGCTACTTTGCGTGGGGTTTTAATCACACCTTAAAATGTCTCTAACCTGACTGGTGGGTCAATGTGGCTGTTGGGTTGAACTTCAAGGGAAACTCAGCTTCCCCTAAAAGTATATGTACTCATTTACATTTCATTGACTTAGAATGTGCTCGTTCGACTGACTATTTTGTTCTCCTACGCCCCCGCAGCAATTTCAGTCATCAAAGCTGTTGAAGCTTAGAATCTGTGGACTTTAACGGGGTGGATTGTTTCCTTTCATTGGGTATATGCCGTGATCCAACCCATCCCAATGATGCTCAGCGTCCTTCCCTTTAACACTGTTCTCATATTTACTTTGAATATAGTTAATCATAATGAGAAACATAATTAATCATGGTCAAATCCTTGTAAAAGACACCCAACAGTCTGAAAAAATCAATTCCAAATGCCAAAAATGAAGAAAGTAAAGATTTTGGTAAAATTTTCTTAATGAAACAGTGTTTTTACTCACCTGCTTCTGAATGAGGGTCACAATTCAATATTATTTTGCTGGTATATCTGCAGGTATCATGTCTCAGCGCTGGTGCCAGTCTTTGTTGACGAGTATCGACATTAATTGGTTCACTGGTTTTGTCAGTCACACTGAAACCTGTAACAAGTCAGGTCAATATAGGTGGGATTATTGTATAGATGCACAAACATCTAGAGAACATCTCATTTGCAACAATAAAAAAAATTTCCAGCTGAAATGTGTAGTATGAACATGATGCTAAACATTATTGTTCAGAAGGGACACTAAATTTATCTTTAACTAATCTCAGACATCTCTGTCTCATGTCTCATCTCATGTTGATAGTTTAGTTTTATTGTATTTATTGGTGTGCCTGTTCATTAAGTCACTTTTTATTACCTCCTTTCTTGGTTAAATGAGGTTGATGTCAACATGTGTGCAGGTTGTTAATTATCATTAAAGGTGTGTACTTATACTAATTGCTGCTTTTACTGGTCATTGAGTTGACATGTCTGCATTTGTGCAAAGTACAGTAAACCGATAAAGCATGTTTAGTTCAGAAAGGAAGGCCAGTCACCTCAATCACACACACACACACATACACACACACGCATGCGTGTCAACCTAATATGTCTTTATATTTTACTATTTCGCAGAAACAGGAAATATGTAAAATTACCAAGTGGCCACTGTGTCACAAAAAACTTCAGTACTTTGATGCACAGCAACTCCAACAAGAAACATGTTCCTCAAGTATTTTGACAAGTTTGACAACCAAGTGGGGAAGTTTGAAACCTACCCCCCCCCCCCCCCCCGACAGCGGGATGACTTCAGTCTCTGCGTCCCTCTCAGCTGAGTTGTTCCATGTGGTGCAGGAAAAGATAGATGAAAAATTTCAACGCGATCAATAAAACACTTTCATTTTCTACTTCTGTAACAATCGATGACAGCAGTACAGCCCAGGCCGTGATCCATGAGTTTTTGGTCATTTAGTCATGTGTTAATTTTCTTCTGGCATTTGAGTTCAATATTTTTGAATCATTCTCTTTTATAGGTTCCCATGTATTGATTTTTCTCAGTTGATATATACACTATAGATACAGTTGGAGAGAGGACACTAAAATTAAGTGGTGTATTATTTTAACTGCTCAGTATAAAAAAAACCCTCTAATTAACCAATTACATGTCTTTGGCATAGTCAAGGAGCTCTTTCAAAGCAGAAACTGATCGTAAGAATGGAGCAATGAGGTGGCATGATTAGGCTAATTTGAGAATTGTGGCAGGTATAAAAAGACTTCAGGCGTCTCCACACTGATCCAGGCTGACAGGAGTCAGAAAAAAGCAGCAGTGAATTATGTAGGTGCACCTATTGATGGAAACACTGGGAAGAAGGGATTAAATGAGGCACTGGTGATGAAGCAGCAGTGGTGGGCTTTGTATTTTGTGCTTTGAGAGCCAAACTCGGTGAGGCTCCACAATCGCAGGAGCCAGGCCCCTGGAAAAGAATAAAGCTACCTTGAACCCTCTTATATCTCTTCTATCACCTCGTCTGAGTCACAGTTTGCAAGACACCGGAAACAGTATTTAAATATGACACTTATCCAAATAGTCAGATCATTTGATGACAAACATGAACAAACCCCATCTGTTAGAGCATTACGTCTCGGTCTGCTTGGCACGCACCATCCATAAATGCCAGACAGACACCCGAATGACGAAGATGAAGTCAGTGGAAAGAGTCAATCTGTGTGTTTGCATTGATCACACAGCGGGTGGCTCAGTGAACGGCTCTCACTCTTTACTCTGCAAAGTCCATCAATCACCAATCAACTGAAAAAACCATCTCGGGAAGAGAGTTCATCATTGTCTTTCGTTCTTTCTCTACATTTATTATTTAAATGCATTAATTTCAGCACATCATACTTAGCAGCTGCACCCAGGACAGCAAAATTGTGTTGTAGTTTGAACAAGATGATATCATGATGCTCCCACCATCTGCAATGTTCTTGTGTTAGATTTGTCATCCTATTGTTGATGTTATCATTAACCGTGCCCTTGCTTCTTTCTTTACAGTTCAACGGATGAGCAGTTCCGGTGGAATGCTCAAGGTAGGTTTAAGGATTAAACCATTCGGATCATCCAACAGTGTTGTTGCATCAACCTTGAACGCATCGCTGAGAGTTCCACAGAGTTAGGTCCACTGACATTTGCAACACTTGATGGCACGAAGGACTAGATTGAGTCATTCGGCCGTTTTCAGAATAGATTTGAATCAGTCTCATCTGCATTTAACACACGTCGCATGAACACATCATGTTCTGGATTTGATGGAGCTTGAGGGAGGTTACCCCCAAAAAGGGTTTCCTTCCCTCTGCTGCCATCTTTGCTCATTTTTGTCGCTCAACCTTTTTCCTTCTTTGTAGCAGACGGACAGAAGGATATTGAAGATGAGCTGACCACTGGTTTGGAGTTAGTAGATTCCTGCATTCGCTCCCTTCAGGAATCTGGAATCCTTGACAGTGGCGAGCGTGAGTAGACCCATCTGCATCTCTGTCATGGCTGATTTCACACCTTTTTTCACACCCTCAAAGTTTGTCTGTGTTAACACTGAGTAAAGCTTGCATTAATACTGAAGACTGGAAGGACGTAGACGTGCTCTTCTGTGAGCCTCTAAACATATGACAGACATAGGAGGCAACACATAAACATACCACGCACTAACAATTTTATAGGCCTTTTTTGGAACTAAAAAACAGGTATTCTGTTAGAGCCTTGCTAAATGATTTGTTTGCCTTTTATTGGTTTTGGATCACTGCATTCCTTCTTATTTATTGTCTGCTGACCTTTTTAATAGCTCCTCAAGTAAATGCCATATTAGGGATTGACCTTGTAGAGTCTGTTGTTTAGGTTGGCTCCTTCTACACAACAGATTTTATATAGAATTTTTTAAAATCATTTTTAGTGGTATTAGAAGGACCTAGAGAAGCTTGAAATATGCACTTGAGTATACAGAACTGGGAATGTTTACATTATTGTATTCTGAATTAGTCTTACTGGTATTCTTTGACAGGATGCACTGAGCTGAAGTGCCTGGGTTCCCATCTAATATACCCTATTGTGAAGATTCACACTGGGATTTCTCTGCATGCAGCCATTTTCCTTTTTGTGTATTTTTGCAAAAAATCTACCCAATTGACAGCTTTGTAAAGCAGCTCAGATATAAATACATTGAGTGGGGATGTGCTGGTGAGTGCAAGTGCCACAAAAGAGTCTAACATGTAGCCCCAAATGTTCTCCGGAATCACTAATGACATGATGATACTCTTGCACACACCCCAAATTTTGAATTAACATTTTAAGGCATGTGCACAGCTCTGTTGCACCACAGTTGCTCTTTCAATTGGGGGTCACAGGATCACAAAGCCAGTTGATCATGAAGAGTCTACAGGGCTGAAACACTCCTGAAGATGTTTTCTCCAAGGACGCCCAACTTTTGTCATTTTGCCTCCAACTGTTTAGCTGTTTTGTCAGTGCAGAAAGTTGCCCTTGATGTCACTTTGTAACTATCCATGCACAGAGGAATTTCCGGACGCACTCAGCCTCCATGGAGGTCTATGTGCTGCTGAAAAGTAATTGCACTGATTTTTTTTTTTTTTTTTGCCTCTTGAGCCTGCGAGAAAAGCAAAGTCTGGAATAAATTGCTATATCAGCTACTAAACAACTGGTCACATGCCTGACGACATGGAACGAATGGGAGACAGCTGGCTTCTGATATAGCACTGCTGCGTAAAAACTGTTCTGTTGCATGAGAGTAAACCCGTGGTTAGCTTGCAATAACTGCTAGCTTATTAGCACACCATCGTGGACGCTAAAGTATAGATAAATAACCTTTTCATGTACTATGGAAACTCTGGTTGAAGCTGGAACCATGGTGATGTCAATCCATTAATCCAATCCCAACCCTATTTCACCTCCTTTCATCCATATTATATAGTTAGGTTTATTTTGGGGGGCTTTTATTGGCCTATTGGCTGCCGAACATGTTGGGGCGGAACCACCCACAACCCTCTGATGCCATTGAGAAACTTGTGAAACTCCAGATTCATTCTGCATGTCTGAATATATACCTTCCAGTAATGTGGACTGGGATGCAAACCTGCTGCTGCCTTATTTACTTCACACATTCATCACCTGTCAAGCTTAAATACTACCCTGGTTTTTGGAAGGATGTAAAATGTGCAGTAACACTATCCACATATGTACTGCCCATAGGCTGACATGATGGACAGGACAAATACTCATCCATCATATTTGTACTACCTCTTCAACACACAATGTCTTCCTTTATAAGTAGGAGGTAAACCCTCTACCTGTGCTCCTCTGCTGCTGGCTGAAGAGTGACATATTTGATTATTAATACTCAGCCTTATGTTTGAGGTTCCACATATGCCAGTGGGCAATGTTCCTGCATATTTCCACGGGTGATTAATGGATTCTGAACCATCTAGTCCAGAAGAGGGCTCCATCTGTGCTTTTTAAAAGAAGGGTTGCATGCCTCCCAAAGACGAGTGTGGGAGCCCCCACTCTGTGTAACACTGAGCGATGCTTAATAATCCATAAAAGGAAAAAGGAAAGAAAAGGCGACTGCCAAGATGAGAAGCAAGTGTGTCTCAGTTCACACACTCACTGGGGCTCAGAGGGTGGAGAGAGCGCAGGCAAGATAAGGAACGGTAGAGTGATTGATTAGAAACTCTTTGTTATTTGGGTGAAAAAGAAACAAAGTCAGCAGGTTCTGAAGGAAACAGTTGTAGGCTTCATATTATACCAAAGATATTCTGAAATTTGAGTGTGGAAGAATCAATATCCTTGTTACCTTCTCCACACGACACTTAAAAAAAAACTCCACACATAATATAGGCTTGAAATTTGTATTCAGACAAGGCGAACAAAAATAGCACCTTTATAAAATATTCATAGATCCCTTAGTGAAGAGGTCACAGATCTAACTGCTCTTTGATAAAACAAAAGCACACAGAAACTCATACATACTCAGCCAATATTACTTGTTCCAATTAAGTATTTTTTGATAAAAATTGGCCTAGCTGATCTGAGGAGCTTGTCCCTTTTAAATATCTGCTTTATGGATTTCTTATTCTCCATCAAAACAAGCTTTAAATGCCCCGGATGGAGATCAGAGACGGCAAATTAAGGTTTACTGCCCAGCAATGAGTGACGCGGTGTTGAAAGTGGTGAGAGCTGGCTCATGTGCTGTGCTTACCAATATGAACTTAATGTTATATCTTCTCAGTGGTCCTCTTGTGGTTCGGAGACAACAAATATATTTAACAAGTATATTTTAAAATCGGAATCAGAACCTGCTGAGATCTCAGGCTCAAACAGTCATGTTTTAGGTGTTACGGATTAAGTTATCAAGGGCTCTGTCTATCACAACTTCTTACTTCCCTCCTCCCATCTTTTGCATTTTCCTGCTCCTCCTCCTCCTCCTTCACCCTGTCTCGTTGCTCCTCTGTTTCTCTTTCCCTCTGCTAATAAATTATGCATGCCATCTCCAACTCACGGAGTGGTGCACTGCTGCACTATCTGCTCTAAATTGCTCCTCTCTCGATTCTGTATTTCACTCCTTGCTTCTCAGTCTTCCTGCTTCCCTCTCTCATTGTTAATCTCTCTCCTTCCTTCTCTCTTTACTCACCCCTCACCCACAAACAAAAACTTAACTCAGCCTCCACATCTCATTCAACTCTGCACTGCTCCTGTCTCCTTCACTAGGACCAGCTCTTCTTTCCCAGAGTTCCTTGCAGCTCAACTCCACCCCAGAGGCTTCACTTCAGTACTCTGCCAGCTACCATAGCAACCAGACTCTCGCCCTTAGCGACAGCATCTCCGCAGCAGCAACTCCTCAGCGCAGTGGACAGGTTGGAGGAGCCGTGCACAGCTACAACCAGGTAAGAAAGAGTTCTTTTGCAAGCATAGAAGCGAGGGTGCTGGATTGATCATTGCAAGAGAATTCTGATAATAGTAGAGCTGCCCTGTGGAAGAAACTGACGAGTGAGTTTTTATTTTTTGCAAACTGGAGGCAGCGACGCTGTTGTCATTCCTCACTATTTTGCTTTACAGTCACAGGCTGAGAAAGCATCAGCCTGCTCAATAGCACCTTAGCTTCTTATCACTGTTGAGTGTTGGAGTGAAATTCTGCAGAATTCCACTTAATTAGCTTTCATGCAAGTTTTGAGTAAAGTGTTAATTGGTTTTTGGCAATTCATTTAATTTCTCTGTATTTTTGAGGATGTCAGAGGGATATAAAGTGAATGAGCTGTCTGTGAGGAGTCAGGTATGAGATTTTCATTAATGAGGAGATGATTAACCGCACATGGAGATATTTAAATGAACGTTGGCTTATTAAAACTTGACAAATAAACCTAGCCAGTTACATCTGTGGTGTGCTCTCAGAGACAGACAATGAAGGATACAGAGGGTTGTTTTAGTGTTTTAAACACATTAATCCAAACCCTGATGCCAGGCATGCTGGTGTTTACACTTTAAGACCACCCACACATATGCTAAAGCAGCTGCAGCTGCAGTGCTACATTAAAATGCACACTGACGGCATCAGCAGCAAATGTTCCATTTGGATTAAAAGTAAGAATGAATATGCTTTGTCAATGACTAGACATGACATCAATAATTAATGAGGAGAAAATCCATTTAAGATAGTTTTCCTATGTTTTCCAGGGGTGCTGCATAGTTTTCCATTAGCGTTTCAAACAGTTTAGCCACTCCAAATGTGTGCAGGTGACGCTTGTAAACACACTGAGTCACTCGCCACCTAATAAACCACTAATGGAGGATGTATGGATAGACAGAAGAACATGTTGCTATATAGATGAATTGACGGATGAGTAAGAGATGACTTTTCTTCTGCCTGTATTCTGAATTTTACATTTCTTTTGCCCTGTTTCCTTTGGGTAGCTGTGTTTCTGTCGTCTTTTCCCTCCTCCCTTCTTCCATTTCTGCTGTCCTTGCACAACATCTCCATCTATATGAGTGTGCCTTTGTGTGTGCATGTGTGTGTATGATAGAGAGAGAGAGAAAGAAAGAGAGAGAGAGAGAGAGTTTCCTCTTCTCTGATGTTTTTTCTTGTCAGTGTAATGGGGCCAGTGCTGTCAGAAGGGTTTGTAGCTTATGAGTGGCTTTACACCAAGTACGCTGCACGATTGGCTTCAGGAGCTTACATGCATGTTCTGTATATGCAGGGATTGTTGGTGGGCATGCACAAGTATGTGCCAGGATCTGCACACTCCATATTGTGGTTACTTTTTGTTTGAAGTTGGTGCAAGTGACTGTTTCAGGAGGAATGAGAGTGACAGAGAAAGCATGTTGCAGCTCCTCTGCAGGGTATTTATAACCCTGAGAGGCTCTACTTTAATAATGCATGAATACACCGTACCTCCAACATCACAGCATTTGACTGGGGGAGAGAAAAGAAGCAGCGCTGCAAAGTGACAAAGAGTAAAAGACACAAAGTGCTCCCTTTGAATCAGTGTCAGCCACTTATCCATTACCTCAAACAGCAATTTATCCAAAGGCACATTTGTTTATCTGGTGATTGCTCTATTCATCCTCTCTGTGTCCATAAAAGTTCACTTGTGTCCTTTTTAGACTTCAGTGACTGTTGCATAGGTGCATGGGCTCAGTCAATGAGCATGCACTTTTATTATTATTATTATTATTATTATTATTATTATTATTATTATTATTATTATTATTATTATTATTATTATACCCCTTAATTCAGTTTTGGGGCCTGATTGTCAACAGTCCCATAGTTGATTTATAATCTTAGAAAGAAGTGTTCTCACGGGCCGAATGATGATAAAGTTACACTGAGAAACATTTTGTGTCTGTATGGTTAATCATATTATATTCAAGTGAATAAAAGTTAGTGTTTCTGAAATAAGGTAATAGTTTCTAATGGCTCTTCATCAGAATTACCCTTTTTTGTTGATGGTATTTTTGGCCTTTGAGGAGATTAGAAAGTTATTCGAGATTAAATTAACTGAATGTGTTTACAAAATGTCTTTATATATAACTCAAGACAGTTGAGAGTTATTGGGTATTCCAGTCTAATTAATTTTGCCTGCATCTCCATCTTGTATGTTAAGATCAACAACAACTCAAAAAGTATTATGAACATTTTTTAGTCTTTTCTTTTCACTTGTTCTTCACCACATGCAGCGATCACCTCTGTCATTTGCTGCGAATAAACTGGTATTTTAGCCAGGTGCAACCAGGATTTGGGTACTTTTTACACCAAACAGCAGCCTGCAGATCTGCTTGCTCTGACTATGAAATTACAAATTAGTAACCCGAGAGATGAACCCTTCAATGCCATTAACACAGCCATGAGGAAGGAGCTTCTGTTTCTTCTTTTAATGTAGACACCTTCAAATAACGGTAGTGTCTTCACATCTTTACATCAGGGAGGGGACACGACAGCCAAACACTCAATAGCTGGTGTGTACACTAACTAAACATATACAGTAGCATAGAGCAGACTTGCATGTTGTTCCCATAGCTTCTTCCCCATTACTGGTTTCTGACCCCCACTGCAACAGCCACAACAAACGAAGCTGAATCTCACATTAGTAAGAAAGAGCCTGAATCCTCTGAGCTCCTGATAAATCATCTTCTTTGACCTCGCTGCAAAGGAGGTCGTCCTGGAACCGGTGGCCTGTTGTTATCATCAGGCAGGTTTTTCCTCATCATAAACAGGAAAATAAAGCCAGAGACTGCTAGAGGACATAATAAGAGGTTTTGTGAGTGTGTGTGTGTGTGTGTGTGTGTGTGTGTGTGTGTGTGTGTGTGTGTGTGTGTGTGTGTTTGTTGCTATATTTATCCTGAGAAGGATTGCTGAGCGGGTGCGCTTTTCTGTACAGTTGTACACACCTGGAAAATGTTGCAGTTTATCAAAGGGTGTGTGTTTCCTTTATCAGAAGCTTTCTGTTTTGGGGCATGACAGTTTTTTCTCTTAATATGAGAATTATGCACAAATATTGTGACTAACACTCTAATGCTGTTATTATAACCTTTTCCATCCTGGTGTATTAAGAACTGTCATAAAGTTTATGTATTCAAGAAAGTGCTCAGAGGTAATGTGTGTTTGCATAATTCTTATGCAACTGCCATCATGTCTGGAAAAAAATAATGTATAAGAAGCAACTAGGAAGCTTTTAAGCATCAATCAAGGGTTATATGTGGCTCAGTGGAGTGCTGGCATGTTCTCCCTCCCACCACCACCGCAGGTGAATATATTAGAACCAGGGAACTTGTATGTGTTTGAAGGAGTTTCTGCTCGCTTTGTCTCTTAGACACCCATAATTGCTATTCATTGGTCTTTGGATAGTTCTAGTTCACTGGTATTAGGAAGAAAATACAGACATTAAGTCCTGCTTTTATTTTTTTGTATTACCTGCAGTTCTTTTAAGGTATGTGGATCAGTGAAACTTTATTACAAATGATTTTATTCAGCTTATTCTGAGCCTCTTTAAATCACCCCCCTGCTTTCTTTGGGGATTTCATCACAAGCTCCTTTATGTTCTCAACCTGTTGTATCTTTCAGTTTTTGATGATGATTTCAATGCTGTGATTTCAATGCTGTGCTTCTGCTTCTCTTTTCCCTCTTTCTTCCTCCCACATCCATTCCTCCCTTTCTTCTCCTCATCCCTGTCATGGCTCACCTCACTTCCTCTGCCCCCCCCGCATCTGCCACAGGTGACATCCAGTCGTGCAGCCCAGCAGCAGCAGCAGCAATCACACAGTGGTGCAGGGTCAGGTAAGAACGTCTGTGTCCACCTCTTCTGATCTCTTCTCTCTTCCTTCACATCGACCCATTTTCTGTGTAATAAATTCAGCTGGTATAGCAAAGAGGCCCCACGTGGGTGCAGAGTGGTGACATTTGGAGACTCTGACAGACAAGCACAATAATTGGAATAAAAACTAAGGTACTAGCAGAGCATTTTTAAAGGCATCAGCATATATAATGCTTTTTGTTGCATTGTAGCTCTTGGCAGTTTCCATTTGCCCAATGGTTCCCAGTATAGTTATCTGTTAAAGGAGAGTTTTTCCCTGCCACTGTTGCTTGTCTGGGGTTAGGCCCTGGGATTCTGGAAAGTGCCTTGAAACAATTTTGATTGTATAAGATGCTATATAAATAACGATTGATTTGATTTGATTTGATAGTGTTTCCAGGACACGACGACTTCCCATAACAACCCTACAGTGCTAAAGAATTGATCCATTCTTCCATTAACAGGTTAAATCTTGTACTTTGAGGCAGTGTGCATGCCGATCATGCTCAGGCTAGCTTGCAGAAATTTGCTTCTTGCTAAAGCAGCTTGTTGGGTTGTTGGGCACCCACCCTTAGACCTATACTCCAAACATGTAGGGTTCAAACCCATTGTGAAACATAACTGATTGGTTTGGCCTCCTCTTGTTCTCCAGGTATCTATTACTCAAGCTCTACATTACCCTCCCAGCGTGTCAGCTCTCCTCTGACAGGAGGCTCCAGTTCCCCGAGTAAACTCCAACGCCTTGGATCAACCTCTGATACTTCAGGGTATTCAACCACACAGCGCCTGCCTTCGTCATCCTCTCCAAGCAAACAGGCTTCCAACCGGCTAGCCAAGTCATACAGGTAGAGGATCATAGTGACTGTGTGCAACAAATGTCTAGAGCACTCAGGTGCTGATATCAACACCCACTTGCTCCTGACAATAGGAGACCTCACAGCAGACAAACTTTGGAGACCATTTTTTATGGTGAAAATATTTCCCTGTTTGCCTAACAGCACCACAGCTCCTGTTACAACCACAGGTGGGGGTGGGTCTCCCTTGAGGATCACATCCCCACCCAATTCCACAGCCGGAGGGGGCGGGGCCAGCTCATCCTCGTCCCCCCTCCATCAGGTAACGTTAGTTTAAACCAACTCACTATCACAGCGCTCTCACAGATGAATGAGATTATTTGTATTTTCCTACTCGTACTAAGACTATTTTGGTTAATTTCCCGCATGTGCAATGATATCGATTTCTGAAATGTTTTCTATAAAATGGTAATTTAAAAGGAAAATGTTATTGGTGATGATATTGTGCCAACTAGACAGTAAAGATAGTATTTTTGCACTTCATAAATCATTTAATAGCAGCAAATAACAGCAGAGAGCAGTTTTACAGCAATTACAATTTGACAAGTCAGTCGCAATCATGTAATCCTGACTCCCTGGAATTAAACTCTGGTTCAGTAAAACATGTCCCAGTACGATCAGTATTGATTTTTGTCATTACCCTGTTTATTTTAAGCCGTTTAATAGGGAAATGTGTATGTTTTCAGATGAGTTCAGGCATTGGGAGCTATGCCACTTTGTCTCCCAAACGGCTTGCAGCCCATCACACATCTGACCAGTACAAGATCTCCCATGAGCTCTACGCTACCGCTACACTACAGAGGCCTGGAAGTCTAGCTGGTGGGTGTTCACACACTTTCTTCCACTTAGACCTAGTGTACAGAGGTGTCTCCTGGGAATACAAAAGCTCATACAGCCACCTGTAGCTGCAGCATAAAGGAAAGAAAAGAAAGAAAAACCCTTCATATTGTTTGGATTTGTTCAGTTTGTCTAATAGCTGCTTTGTGGAGAGTGCGCGCTCAGTGTTGGGCTGTTTGCAATGTGAAGCTGCTGATTAAGGTTACCAGAGGCCTCATTTTTGTACAGAACTGCTGTAAATGTTAATAGGGTCATTAAACAAGAAGTGCACACTGCAAGTAGTTAATTAGTTGGATTAATGCTAACTAGATTTATCCCTTTCCTTTCTTGACCACTATCTCCCTTTCGGGGTCATGGGGAGGGTGCTGGAGTCTATCCCAGCTAGATTTATATTGGCTTTAAATGAAGTTAGTCCTGGTTCTGGAAAAAGACTTTGCTGAACTTAATGGTAACTTGATAAATGTTACCAAATGTTACTATTAAAAAATAAATGTCTGTGCGTTATGAATCACTTTTGGTAACGTTTTGACGTTAGGTGTATATTTTAAACTGGGCTTTTTGTCATTTAATGGGTTATCCCTTTAAACTTGGAGCTGTATTGATAGAAAACATGACCGTCATGCTCTACCCTGAAGGCAACCCTGTGATTTGGCTGTGCCTGGAGCTTCATCTCTGCTCCAGTCTCAGCACGAATGTGGCATAATGTAAAAGAGGTTATAATTTTCAGATCTAAGTCATAATTATCAGAATTTTTCCCGAGGTTGAACTAACACAGTCAGGCCATTAGTCCCGATATCGTTGCACAGCAACAACTTCTGTTTTGGACAAACTCTGCTGCGCTTCTCTTGCTTTATGGGCTAGTAAAGATTCTCAGCTACAGCAGAGGAAAGACCGAGAAAGCCGCCTGTTGCTGCCTTAACTTCATCCTTCTTAGACGGCTGAGCTCACATGAATTGATCGTCGATATGATCTGAAAGGTCCTTTTTTCGAGTGTGCTGAGTTGATGCTTGATACACACACAGGTTTTATTTCCAGTCTTGAAGCACCTCACTCATCCCCCTGCATCCACTGGAAAATCTTTAGCTCCAGACTTACTGTTGAGTGAGCTAATGCGATATGATGGAACATTAGCTCCACTGGAAGATCTCTATTTCTCCTTCTTCCAGTGCTACTCCTCACTTTTAACATTATCCTCTGTCCTGTCACCTGAGCCCATCTGACTTATCTCTTTACTGCAGTGGCCTCTTCTTTTTTAAAATCTCTTTTCTGTTTGAATTTTAGCCGACTGTGTTGTCAGCAGGGGGTCTAATGCGAGTCCAGCTGTGTAAAAGGAACACCTGCTGCCTCCAACTAAGGGAATGCTGCATGTCTTTAGTTTAAAGCTGGCAATCAAAAATGACAGTGTAACTAAAGAATTTTCTTCAAATGTATCCGTTTTCTTTGCATCTTCATTTTGATCTGCACCATCTCGATTCTCCTGTTTAAAAGCTTTTGTAACTCGTCCTCTTTTCTGACACTCATTCATACACATATAAACACTCACACTCACTCCATCACCATTTTTTTGTCCACTTATAAAAAATGTGCTGTCTGTCACTCTGTCGCTCCAAATACCATAAAATATGTATAAAAAGAAAGGATGAAGCTAAAACAAGGGGGTCATATAGACCTACTTCTTGTGGAGTGAGTGCTCCTTTTCTCTTTTTTCTCTCTTATCTGTCAGCTTTGATCCATCATTTCCTTTTTTGCTCCTCTTGGGTGCTCATTCTTCTTCTGCCACATTCATTTGTTCTTATTTTTTCACCCTCGCTTACATCCTGTGCATCTCTTCTTTTCCCATCCTCTGATGGTTCACAACGGTCCCACACTTTCTTGTTCCTACTTTAAATTGTGATCCTCCTGTCCTCAAGTCTTTGTGACACATCTTGTTTTCTCATTCCACCTCTCTTTTATCTGTTGCCCTGCATTTATGCTACTTATGTGTTGTTTTCAGGCTCCCGCGGTTCTTACAGCAGTCAGCACAGTCAGGAACCTCTTCGGCCCTTGGGCTCCCCAGAACACCACATAGATCCCATCTATGAAGAACGTGTCTACCACAACAAGGGCCCTATGAGGAGCCTAAGTCAGAGCCAGGGGCCGGACACAGGCCCCTACCGCAACAATACAGGTAAGGCCCTGATCTTATTTGTGTAGTTTGCACTCTTTATTGTGTGAAACAAACACAGTCACATCTTCTTTGTGTCCTCATTTGAAATGTGAGTAACTTTAAAAAGTATCCATGTGTAAACGGGACCTAAGTGTTATGGTAAAAAGTGGATTGACAGTAACGCTGATAATTCTGGTGAATGTATCAGTCTTCCATCCGTCTTCTTTTACTTATCTGGAGTTGGGGTGCGAGTCCAATAGATCAATTTAACTGTACATATTAATTTAGGTTCATGGTATATTGTGCAGCTGCACATCTGTGGAGTATTTCACCATGGGCTATTCGTCCAGGTCTCCTTTTCCCTGTTTTTTTTTTTTTTGGTCATTAATATGTTAATAATCAATGCCAGTACTTTATAACCACCTAAATGTACTGAATGTAATGGATCACTCTTATTCTAACTACTATTAGTAGTCAAAGTACGAGTTGTAGAACTTTTACTACTAATGATTCCCTCTAACTGCAACCATGGATAATCTGATGCTGATCATTGACTGGAAAGTGTTTGTGCGGCCTCTCTAGTGGCACATATTCTGAATAAGTTGTACTGCACATGGAGAAAACATGCCCAGCCCAGCAAAAGAACAGCCAGTCAAAACTGAATTTGCAGCATGATTATGAATATTACTCTTTTTTTAATACATCCAGTTGCATTCTGTGTTAAACACAACACACTTTAATAAATTATTTAATAAGTTCTGATTTAACACACTAATGGACATTTAGACTGTGTCAGTTAGAACCACTCGGACCCCCCTCCCTCGATGATTCCATCGTCGTCTGCAGTGTATTTTAATGGGGCCTCGTTGAGCTTATCTCAGTGTGGCTTTAGGTACGCTGTGCTAATCCAATTACCGTATCACACCCACATAAAAACACCCTGGTCGGTCACACCGTGTTCACGGCTCCCTCACCGTCATTAAGCAGCCCAGCCTTAATGGCTATCATTAGCATTTGGGTCAGAATCATAGCAGTAAATATGCTGCTCCAGACTAGCTTTGCAGCGGATCAGTTTAAAAGTGGGAAGAGTTAGAGCGCAGAGAGCAGCTTTTGAAGCACATTTCAAAGGTCATTTGGTTTTCCTTAATTCTTCAGGGTTTTCACTTTGATTGCTGTCTGTGAAATTCTGAACAATGCACACAATGCGTGATGGAATTGTTCTTTGGGAATTTAATAAATATTCTTCAGAAGTGTACAAAGAGAATCTGCTGTTATCAGTGCTTCACAGTGCCTTGTATTTGTACTTTAAAGAGATGAGTATAAGAAAACCTTCCAAAGCAAATTTCCACTGCAGCTGAAAAAAAAAAAAATCAATAGACTGGATTAAAGCATGTACATTTAATTGCAACGCTTGGGGTTTACAATATTCTTCTTCTATTAGACAGTGTTAAAAGATTTGCTAACATGGTCTGAATCAGGGTATAAATCATTGCTCTTGATGCATGATTTTACTGCTGCCGTACTGGTAAATCAACTCATAGAAGATGAAGAACACCTCGAAATAACTGCTGTGTTAAATGAAGGCCTGGCCACGGCCTTGCCTGATTGAAGTCACATGATCACAACGTGTAGAGACTATCATCCTGTCCAGTATTCATAATGCACGTGGTGATGGCACACTGGACTGATAAGCGTCGCACTGACATGGTGAGCAGTAAGTCATTAATTATCTCTTTATGCCTTCTCTTGGCAATGGCAACCTCATATTATTGGTTCATTAAGTTGGCATGGATCAATGTAATTAATGCTATAACTCATTCCTTCAATGGAAAGAAAAGGGAGACATTCATAATGAGTAGTCCAGTCCCAAAAAAAGCAAAGCTGTAGCCAGTGGGTCTGTGGCACACAGCGTTGAGCTAATTTAAGGACAATTTAAACAAAGCACTTGCAGTTTAATGAAGCTCAGAGTATTCATTTAAAGCGTGGGACACTATATCACTTAAATGGACGCTTAGCAATGAATAAGGCAATAGCAGTGAAAGGGACTGTAATTGTGCATGTAGTATTGTTTTAGTGTCTGTTTCCTGACCTCGTTTAGGAGGAGTGAAAAATGCTGCAAAGAAGAGAGGAAGAAGGGAACTCAATTGTAAAGACAAGGGGGCAGTTCTGTAGGGTTAAGAGGTTAGTAGAGGGCCAGAAATATCGTTTTCTCAATCAACGTGCAGCACATTTCTCGGCTTTCTTCCTGCTGTTGGTGCGTAGCTGTCTGCCATCGTGTTGCAACAGCATACTGACGCTCAACACGCTGCTTCCTTTAGGAGCTGGACCTGATGTCGGCTGACATTTTGTTGTTGCGCTGGTGACAAAAGTGCAACAACATATTTGACAATTCACTCAGGTCTTTATGTCAGAGCTCATTTTCACTGAGTGTCACTGTGGATTAATATCACTGTCAGGACCTGTAAACAGTGAGGAAACTCTAAAACTGTCTTACAAATAGGAAATAGCTTGACTGCATGAACAAGACTTTTGATATACAATTCAGTTATTTATGTGAATTCCCTTCTTCAGTTATTCTTACAGCATTTCCTTCTTTTAACCCGCGTAGCACACCCTGCAAATCGGAGCATGTGTGTGTATTTGTGCTGTGTATGTGTGTGAGCAGTGGTCTACAGTGTTTCCTTCTTGGATTAATCCAGGCCAGTGCCTCAGAGGACTGCAGGTTAATGTGGCCTATTTCAAGCGATTATTCCTGCACGGTCGCAGTGTCTCTGAGGCACACTTGCATACAGATGCATTCTGGGACAAAGACGAATCACAGCAATGGAAAAAGCCTCCGGATGTGGTTTATGCATCTGTTTGTTTTGCATTTTATTCAATCAGCAGCAGCTTGTCAGCACATTTCTTACGTTTACCTGTTTAATTTTCTTTTGCAGCTATCTCTTCTTCCTCGCGTCTAATCTCAGCAGATTTCATGAACGCTACCTTGGGCTGTAAACGCTTGTGACCCCTGTAAATAGCAGCTGAATGGATGTGACACTTTTTCTCTTTAATGGCCTCTCACCAGACCTGCACATAGCTCAGCAAGAGTGATGGATGCACGTGTTTGGCCATTTGTCAGAGATATCTGGTTGCCAAACTGAACTGCTACTGTGGAAAAGCCGCATCGTTGTAATTTGATATTGCTCTTTGGGGAAATTAGATTATTCTACAATAATGACAGCATTATTATGATCAGCGTTAATGCTGGCTCATTCAAAAGAAGAAACTTCACAAAAATGTAGTTTTTTCTTACAAATAGAAATAGTGCTCAGTTCTGACATCCATAGCTCAACCATCATCCTACAGTTTTAAATAAACACTTTTTATTCATAGCCATGCACATTTTACCTTCAATGTAGCTTAGGGGATGAATGAAATTCTCTGATTGATTAAAAAATAAATGGATAAACATTTATGTATTTTCCAAGGACAAGGTATGAGCTCTGTTATATAAGGAAATATGTGTAGATGTGTATGTGTGTTGATAGAATTCCAAGAATTCTTGGACTTCCTCCAGCATGAATATGCCAATGCAGTAAAAAGAGAGAGCAACGTGATGATCCAACCATTAAAAGGCTTTTCCCTTTAAATCTGTTGTGTTGGCCTCTGACACCCTAATCAGGGGGAGAAAAGAGAGACAGTGATGGAGAAGAGAGATGAAAGCGAAGGAAGTCTGAGAGAGTGGAGGAGGAATGGGAAGAGATTGAGAAAGAGTCCAGTTACCACATGTCTTCAGACCAGAAGGCAAAGAAAGTTCAGGCCTTTCTTGAATGGGAAAATATTAAATCCCTGAAAAGGGGAGAGGAAAAGATTCACTTTCATCTAGGCAAAAATGACCTCCAATGTCCACATGTGGTTTTAACGCTAATTATAGCTACACTGGCTGTGGCTGCAGAATTAAATGAGATATTTGAAGTTAGAAACACCAGATGCAGTGTTCCTGTACGACATTAAGTTCCTGTCTGATGTTTTGTCAAAAGTTTCACTCTCCGAGGACAGAAGCCTTGAGCTGCTTCTTGGATAAACCTGCAATGCTCAGCTGTGGCTGCCATGATGGGAATCCAATGTAAAAAAAAAAAAAAGTATGGCTAAAAGTTACACAGGCACAAAAGTTTCATCAACAGTCATTAATTCCTAAATGAAGAGAAGCTGTTCTTCTTGGCGTCTTCTGTTTAACTTGTGCTTTATTCATTACAGCAGTGTTGCTTCCTTCATCAGTGTACATCTTTCCTGCTTGTCCCTCTCTTCCTCCGTCCCCATAAGCACATGTATACGGCCTGCTATCTTTAACATCAGCAATCATGGTAAGACAGGACAGACGAGCACCTTTTAGCCTCTGTCATCAACGTGTGTGACCGTCCCCACTTTTCATTTGCCCCATCAAAGTCAAATGCGCTAATAAGACGCGTTCAAGTAAAGCCAGATAACATCCAATGGATGACCCACCGTTCCCATTGCGGTTCTGAGAGCCACGACTCATGTCAGCGCGCTGCAGCTAAGAGAAAACTGACAAGCAGAAGAAACTCATAACTGCCGTGAGGGGAATAGAAATCTGGACAATCCACCTAATCATATGGACCAGCCCACCCAAATACCTACAGAAAGTATGTAAACGGGAAATAAACCGGCTTATAGACATGCGGCAGTCATCAATTTTGGTCCCAGCTGTGAGGTGATGACCTGAGCCAGCGTGTTTCCAGAGTGTTTCAGAAATTATGATAACCAACAATTCAATTCGATTCATGATTATTTATCAGCGTCTGTTACAATGAAGAGAAGCCAGCACAGGAGTCATGTGATGTCTTTTGTTAATACCTGTCAGGACTGTAGCTGCAGCATGTTGGATCAGCTGGAGGACATCCTGATAATAATGAATTACAGTAGTCGTGGAAGGAAGAAATCCTGGACTAACTTGTCAGCATCATGCTGGGTCAATCATTTCCTAATTTCTGCTGTGTTTCAATGAAAAAGTTCTATTGTGTGAATTAAAGGTCAGATCAATGCACTGTAAAATGTGTATTTTTGGAGTAGGATATTTGTGTGCACTTGTGACGAACATCCAGGAACATCAAGAACTCTGTGTTGGCCAGGAGGATTCTCGCAGGGAGGAACCTTCCCTCACGTTCAAGGATGACAGTTTAAGCCTGCATCTTCCCGCTATACTCCTGGTGTAAATACTTGCATGTCTACAAAGATTTAGAAAAAGGAAACATGTTCCACACACCTTTATAGTTTATGTTCTGGAGACCATGTTCATGTGTGTGTGTGTGTGCTTCTATGAGTCTGTGTCAGAGAGAAAAGAAAACGTAGTCTGAAGGGTTTTGTGTAATCGCACTGAGCACTGAAGCGTGTCGGAAGAAAGGACATGTCCTCGGCTCTGATCACATAGTCTACTACAAGCACAATAGAGGGGGAGAGATAGAGAGACTGAAGGGTGTTAGTGAAGGAAGAAAGAGAAAACTTAAGATGAATGGATGATGGAGAGAAGTGACACATAAAACAATGAAAGTGGGGGTGAAAAGGGGGACAAGACGGAGGCCACACATTTAAATAATAAAGTTTTGGGAGGGATGACTGAGGGCAAAGACAATGGAAGGATGGGGTAGGTGTTGCAGGCAGAGGGGGACAGGGAGGGAAATAAGAGGGGGTAATGGAGAAAAAAACTGATTGAGAGAGACAGAGTAGGGTTGAAAGGAATGGAGGAAAAGGCAAAAGAATGAGGAGGCAGGATGAATAGGGAAAGCGGATTGGTTTTATCCCCCCCTTCCCCCATTAGTATCCTGTACAGTGAGAAAAGGGCAGCTCATTCCCAGTTAGACGGCCCCGCGACTGCCTGGCTAATTGCTGCGGTATCGCTGTGTCAAATGACTAATAGAGTTTCAGTTGCCATCACTAATCTGCCAGGAGGAGCAGCGGCGTGATTTGTTTACTGTGCGCGTGAGCGGGGAGCACAAAGCCACACCCACCCTTTTATTCCCTCCCAAATGAAATTTTCACGCGCACTTGTGAGTGGGGAGGTGTTGGTGCGTGTGCTCACAAGGACCATCGCTCCGATCCTTTTAACACTTCAGATTGCTGCACACAACACGTATCAAACAGTTTAGGCGACCACTCCTCCGATATAGCATCTCTCTGCCAGCGAACACCTTTGTTTGCTTCCTGTCAGGAGTGATTTGAATGAATCTGTCCCTGCTTCACAAGTGTGGCTTTTCAGAATGTTTTCATGGATTAAATCAAACTTAATTTGATTTATTGACTAAAGGAGGTCTGCAATATACCTCAGTCTAGTTGCTCTGTCTGTGTCAGACCAACTTTAAACATTGAGTTTTATCTAAGTAGTCCATTAACGCTAATATGACTTACTGCCTTCTGCGCTAACTACTCGTATTTGTGTTTACGATCTAAATATGACGGCTGCAATGAGCATCGGTGCCATTCTACATACAGTCTGGGACTTTGAAAGCTTTTTGCTGACATTTTATAATAAAACTATACCCAATAGACACTGAAGGAGTTTGTCAGTGTTATTATCCACCTCCAGAGTAGGATAGCTCCGATTGTCTCGAGGCTTTACTTTACCCACCTTGCAGTGCTTTCATTAGCAATCGTCAACAGCCGTCTCTCGTTAGCGAAGAGTAATATTTACAGTGGACACACACTGACATTAAGACGTGCATATTAGAGTTGAATCTATATGATAAATGAATCATGTACTTACCGACAATGCTCATCCTTCCAAAAGGCTAGAACAACCCGCCTCTCATGAGGACAGGATGAACATGCAGAAACAGGCACCCACACGCTGATATTTGCTTGGCAGCATTGGCCCCCTAAAGGTCAAGTCATCAGTTATAGCACATCATTACCCAAGCAAGTGATAAATTGCGTGGCTCTTTATTTAAGGTTGGAGGAGAAGGGAAAGATTGAGAGCAGAAGAAAAAGTTTGAATGCATAAAGGGGCAATGAAAAACTGAACGTGAAAACAATAGCTGAACACGGTCATTTTTCAGGACTTTTCTTTGGCTGGACTTCTTTGTCTTTCATAACCCTACCTTCTCCTCTCGTTTTTTTCAACAAGGATAAACGTCCCTAAACGTCAGTGGGTTTTATTTGCCCTCATCTTTTCACCAATGTCTTGTTCCTAATTTGGCTTTTGGGATTATTCATAGTTTGATGGAAAGTGTCCTGGTGACTGTTCATGGACACATTAGGTGTTAGCCTAGAGCCCAGGCTACTAATGAGACATGCAGAAAGATTTGCCACTGACAAAAAAGTACCAAGAACACAAGGATTCACATCTGATGGTGGGAACTCTGCCTCATTACCTTTACTCTCATTTCTCCACTCCTTTTCCATCTCTAACTCCAACATGTTCATTTTTCTTTGCATTTTTCTTTGCATCTGTAGACCAGCTAGCACATGCTGGCAGAGTTGCAAAGTTGTATGCTTCATTGTCTGGATCACAACAGGAATTGTGCTCACTTAATTTTAGAGTTGGGGATAATATGCTATAGTTGTATACATAAGGATATCTGAGATTTTCTTTAAATCCTTTTATGTTCCAAAAACATACCACAGGTTAGAGGTCTGTGTTTGTGGGACTGTGAGAGGATAAAAGATGAGGATGAGGTGGAGAGATAAAAGGGTTGGGAAGGTCAAGTAAATGCCACCATTCAAGATTGTGCTAAAGAGCAAGTTTGCTGGTCACATAATAATGAGACTCTCGCCACACAAAATCACATCACACACTCGGCTGCATTTGTTCGGCATCTCTCGATGCGTTTACACCCTTGTAGAGTTTAAATATGCATTTCCACGTGCTCACACTTACACAGCCTTTATGAGATGCTTGGTAGTGGTTGCGTCCAGGCCCTTGTGAATATATTGAGTGTGTGTGTGTGTCTGTGTGTGTGCGCTTGCGTCTTCTGGTCTGTGTGAAGTTTCTTATCCAGACACGTTTTACTGGCTAATTGTCTCCGAAAGACGGGGCGCCCCGGCCTGTTTTAAAGCTCCAACAGTCAATCACACGGTCACCTATTGATTGTGTGATTTATTGTAGATTCCTGAAACAACAGACTTGTAGGATTTTGCATTTGGGCCTGTGTTTGAGTTCACGCTGGTCTCCCTCCCCCCTGCGGGCCTGCCTGTGTTACAGCCGATCAACCAAGCACCACCCTCGCTGACCTACAGCTCCAACATAACGGGGCAGAGAGGTGACGGCCACTCTTCCCCTGCAGGCTGCACAGGCTGCAGAGCAAATCCCTCTTCCATTTTCATGCTCAATAACTCAACTTACTTTGCCATTTTTCTTATTTTATGGAATTTTCTCGTCCTTATTTTCATAAACCTGTGTTTATTTGCCCTAGAATTAATACAGATAGACATTCATGCTGATTTGCTGTTGGTTATTTTTGAAAGGGAAGGGAATTTTAAACCTCTACAAGAGAATGTGGTTCAGAGTAAACTCCACTCTTTCTTTGTTTCACTTTTTTCTTTAAAGCAATATAGATCATTTTCTGGAGGTTTGACCCAAGTTAATTCTGACCATCAGTCAGACAATTGAATCTATACAGCGTGAACAGTCGCTGTGCTTTGAGGAATTCAAATGCAATTCAAAGTACTTTGCAAAGGAAATTGAAAGAAGAAAAATCTTTAAGTTGGTGAAAAATTAATTTCATTTTAATTACATTAAAATGAGTTATTTCAAAGCAAGACACAACATAAATCATGTACATTTTTTTATTGCTGGAAACTGAACATATTTTTATACAGTTTTTTAAATAATACAGGAAATCCTTAACCTTCTCTCCTGTCCTTTCCTCCTCTCCTTTGGGCCCTCTGACCTCTAGACCTAACCCAGCGTGTTTATGACCATGTCCTAAGTTATGTCCTCTGTCCCTACTTTCCCGCCTTAGCTCCCTCCTCCCCCGGTGTCGACTCCGCCCCTTTGCAGCGCACCGGAAGCCATGGCACAGGCACCGGAAACTACAGCCGCGGTGGGACCAACAATTACGCCACGGTGGGACCGGGTTACACCTCAAGCGGAGGCGTTGGAGGAGGAGACCTGTATGGGTCGGACCCCTATGTGGCAGACCCCTACCGCACCCTGCAGTACTGCCCCTCGGTGGTGGAATCACCCTACAGCAAGTCTGGACCGGCCCTGCCGCCTGAAGGCAGCCTGCAACGCTCGCCGTCCATTGACTCCATTCAGAAAGACCCAAGGTAGGATCAGAGGGGTGTGTGTGTGTGTGTGTGTGTGTGCGTGTGTGTTGTAAAGGTCAAACACACGTGAAGTGTTAATGCCAATGCATGTGTATCGTGTATTGAGAGTTGAATGGATATGAAATACCCCCACCACACACACTTCCTCATACTTCTATCTCTGTGGGGGCTGGAAAACACATTACCCAGCTCGATCTTCAAACAAGACAAGTCAAAATGTCCTCACTTGCTTGTCGGCTGAGTATTATGGTCAATGTGTTGCAAATACAAGGAGACACACATACAGTCACCCACACACGCACCACCTACAGTGTGAAATGTCTTAATTTGTGGTGCATTAACCATGTTTAGAAGTCAAATAGATATTTTTTTTACTGCTATAAAAGAGTCCAACTGAGTTGTAATCACTTCCAACCTCTCACTTCTACAATTAAGCAAAGTCGCCTCGCCCTCCCCTCCTCAAGGATAGATTTTATATCCCACTTGATGTACAATTTCCTTTCATCAGAGGCCTACAGAGACAGTCGTGCATGGATGATGTCTTAGAAGCAGCTGTCAATCACGCAACAGGCGTCCAGAGTCATTCAGAGAGGAGCTCAAACTTTAGCGAGGCTGTGAGGTCTCGTTCTCCCTGTAAGAGCGTCTCTGAACAGTGTGTGTGAATAATTGGATGGTATTCACATCACATTTGTGAATCCTTCTGCTTTTTCCACAATAACAAAGCTGTCATCATGATGTATATTTCCTTTGCTGTGAACTGTATCGACAGTGTGTTGCTTTGGCATTTGCACATTATTCACAATGCTAACATAAACAGAAGAGGGTTGGGGGAGGAATTACACACACCAGAGAGCCTGAAATTGTAATATGATTGTCCTACAACTACTGTTTTTATGAATGTTTTGTGTTTATACTGTTTTGTACGCTAGTAGCTGAGCGATATTTACAATGTGTCTTAAAAAACAAAACTCTCACCTGAAGCGTGTGAGGAAGGGCATTATTTGCCCTCTGGGGTAATTACAGCCTGGGCGTGACTCCTTCGACATCCACCGACTGCAGTTTGGGTGTCCTCTTGTTGCACTTTATTTTAAATTAATAAATAATTCCCTGTTCAGTGCTATTAAAGAAAATTGCTTTGAATTAAATTTCCCCTCCTCGACTGGAATGGAATTCTCAGCTTAGAAGCTGGAGCCTGTCGGCGGAGCTGAAGCAGTCGCAGTCATCCTGTTGTTGAGTTATTAGCAAAGGTCAGCTGTTACCTTCAGTTAACTTCTTTTCTTTGTATTTCCATGCTTTAAATCGTTATTTAAATGGTGCCCTGGTCATTTCTATGTGATGTGTTGATGTGGTTACTATATTAAATTAAACCCACCTCACACCTGAACTTGGCTCTGCTGTAATTAAGCTGCGCTAGGTTAGCTCTTGTGCTAATAAAGCTATAGGAAGAGTTGTAGGCATGGACGATAATCAGGTAGATGTGTTGTACATGTGTGTGTGTGTGTGTGTGTGTGTGTGTGTGTGTGTGTGTGTGTGTGTGTGTGTGTGTGTGTGTGTGTGTGTGTGTGTGCATGTGACAGAAACACAGGGGGCGTTACTGCCAGTGAGTTCAAGTGAGAACAGCAGCCGAGAATAAAAATGAGAAAAGGCGGGGTCGAGGGAAAAATGGGGGGGGGGTTGAGGGAAGTGAGGGGAGAAGATAACAGCCAGAAGATGGAGCTGAAGTGAGGGAGAGAGGAAGAGGAAGGAGATGAATTGGTGAACGATGGGGAGTGAAGTGTGAAAAATGTATAGAAACTTGGAAGAATGCAGGGTGATATATCGATAATTATCAGGAGGAAGGGGGGGGGGGGATGAATTAAAGAGTGTTTCCTCATTTGTCTGGCTTGTGCGCCATCTATGGTAAAAAAAAAAAAAGGGGTGGTGGGCAGAAAAAGAAGTTAATAGACGCATACGAGCGAATTCAGCTGGACTTTATTACCTGACGAGGCTCCTTCAATTTTGAATTAACTGGTGGGGTTTATAAAGTGTGCTGGTTTACTGAAGCTGTTGTTAGTGTTCATTTGCATGATTAAAGGGAGGATCATCCTGGTCATCACGTGAAGTCGGGGTGAATTAAGCCCAGATTCTCTTCCACTGAGACACACACACACACACACACACACACACACACACACACACACACACAAGGAATGAATCCCATTTCTGACCTTTAAAAGTTGCTTTCTGTTCAAACATGGCTGCAATCCTCAGCCGTCTTTATTACCTTTTTCTTTCTGTTTAATTCCATTGGGTGAAAATCAGTGGTCCCAGCCAACACAGCTGCTGACATGGAAATGCTTTCTCCTGTTGTTCTCTCTGACCTGATGTGGTGCAACACTGTTGGGTGGCTAATCGCCCGAACACGTGGCTCTCTTCGTGGTTAATGTGTGGCGGTCATCCGTGACCCTGTTCGCATGCGAGAATGCACGTCCCTGATGTGTTTCTCTGAACAAGGAAGTGCCAAAGAAGCACACGTGTTGTCACGGACACATGGTGTTGACTGAAAGGTCCCTGCTGTAGATGGAAATCGAAGCCTCCAAAGTTACTTTTGGAGCATAGATCACCTGGTGCTTCTTCTTAGCATAGATCATCTGGTTTATTTCATTTAGGCCCATTAGTGCTTCTTCGCCCCTGTGCGACACTTTTATGCAAACAGAGTATTCTGTTCTCTGCTTTGACTTGAACCCAGCTGTGGCTACCAAACATAACAGGAAGTGAGTAAAGCACACACACTTTCACCTGTTTGCTATTGTCATTTTAGCTTTTTTAGGAGTCTTCGCTTTTCTCCAGTGAAGGTTTATGGAAAAAAGGATCATAAAATGACAGAACACGCTTCAAAACTTTTCAGCACCATGGAGAGAGACATAGAGGTCCACCCATCCCTCCCTCATCAGCCATCCCTCCATCTATCCACCCATCAATTACTCCATCCACCATACCTCCATCCATCCCTTTCTCCCTCTATCAATCCATCCATCCATCGGTCCCTCCCTCCATCCCTCCCTTCATCCATATATCCCTCACATCTTCCTTCCCTCCCTCTATCTCTCCATCCCTCCATCCATTCATCCATCCATTCCTCCCTCCATCCATGTATCCCTCACTTCTTCCCTCACTCCATCCATTTTCAGTTAGAAACACTTTGTCTAAATCAGGTTTGTTTATCCAGAAGTCAGCAGAGAGACAGAGAATCATTCTGGATAGATCACCAGTCCATCACAGAACAGACTATCTCTCTCTCTCCTCTCTCTTTCACTCCTCTCTCTCTCTCTTTCACTCCTCTCTCTTTCATTCATCACTATGTGACGATGTTGGAATCTAGAATTGTCCCTTTATTTGTCCCATGTCTAAACTATTTCCCAATATTTAGGAGGAATTTAAACAGAACGGTAATGACCAAAGACATGGTCCCTTCAGAGCTGTTCTGGAGTCGGTCTCTGTCCAGACCTGTCCTGTCGAGGTGCATGTTATGCTAAGACAGAATAGGGGTACATGTGATTCCTCATAAAGAACAGAAGAAATGTTGGTAATTGTATCCCGCATATCGATAGACTAGAGCGTAAGAGGGTGTGCTGCTGATTTTTCTGTTTTTGTCAGTGGGGAGTCACATCATCTCACTAAAGCTGCACGTTGACCTTTACTGTGAAAGCAGACAGACGAAAAGACAGAGAGAAAGAAAATGGCAGGTAAAGCGGTATGAGGGGAGCGCTTTATTGTAAAGTAAAATAATTGTTTAGAGGGTGACTGAGTAACGGACAAGGGACGAGGGGCCAAGGGCATGACAAACACAGGTTGACAAAGGGATTTGAAGAAAGAGAAAAGAAAGAAGGGAAAGAGACAGATAGGAAGACACACTCTATTGGCTCTCAGCACGGCCCAGGGGTAATTTCCTCTCCGCATGAGAAATGCATGCTGGGATATGGAATTACCTCCAAGGGAGGGTAATGATGCATTGCCAGAACCTTGGCCCCGAGGCACAGCTGTGTGTGTGTGTGTGTGTGTGTGTGTGTGTGTGATTTTGTTTGTGTTTGTGTGTGCATCTGTGGCCTGGCCATCATCCCTGCAACTTCTGGGTAAATTGCCCATTGTAGTTATTTTCCTTTTCTGTGCTGGCCTATCTCTCTCTCTCTCTCTCCCCTCTCTCTCTTTCTCTCTCTTTTGTGTGTGTCTATGGTTGTGACCTTGAGATGACGGCAACCCTGTGTGTTCCTTCTGCACTGACACAGTGAGCATCACCTGAGTTTCTTGAATGGAAGGCCTTGAATGTACCATAAAAGGGCAGAAAAGATATGTTCAGGTCTGTTAGCACACGTGTACATGTATATTATGATCATACAATACACAGTGTATAAAAAGATACTACACAAATCAAAATCACCAGGAAAGCTGGGACATTTTTGCCTGATTTTATTGGTGCTCATTTTCACCAATTGGAAATTTTCACGGAATTAATATTATTTTAGGCACACATTACATTAATGGGTTTATGCTAATTGTAATTAGGCCATTAGCATTGCTTTAAACCTTGTGCACAGACGTACACCCAGTTAGCTCAGTCTTTACTGTAAATAAAGCGCACGACTGGGGAAAACTTTCTTTCTAGGTTTGTAATTCTACATAAAATCGGGACGTGAATGCTCGCCTAACTCTCTTTCTCCTCCTATCACCTGTTTCTCCTCACACCAGCAGCATTTGGGAGGGATTATGGGGAAATGTCACACCAGCAAAATGACTGTATATCTTCTTCCCACGCTTCAATTCATCTCGCCGCCTTTCGGTTAATACTTGAGAGCAACACAGCCAAGCCACACTCTAGCTGTCAGGAGCTTTAATGGTTGACTGGTAGAAAGTGAGCACATAAACATGACATATAAACTATCATTATCATTAAAATCCCACCAGCTTGCTGCAGTGCAGAAATATACAGTAAATGTCTTGTGTACATGTTGGAGGGCTGTTTTTTTGGTCAAGTGGATCAGTTTGTGGTTTTCTTGCTGAAAAAAAAAAACATGGAACATGAATATCTGTTTATTTTCAAGCACGAGCTCATAAAATGTAAATTTTGTGCTTGCGGTATCGACGGAACAGCTCAGATGAGAAAGCACAGCCGCTGTTTAATTCTTCCCCGAAATACACAAATTCAGCGCTATTGACTTTAGACCCAAAGAAATGTGTCTTCTCCCTAATTACCTCTTTTATTCACATTGGATACACCCATTAATGTCAAGAAGTTGTAAATCTCGCATAATGCTGTCATTGATCAAGGCTAACTCCTCCGGGGGGGGGGTAGACGGTCAGGTCACTGCTCTGTGCATCTGTATACATAACCCAGCCTCTCCTGCCAGCTGACTTGTCTGCAGAAAATCAAGCGCTGTGATTTTCTTGCTGGCCCCGTCTGGATGTTGTAACAGCCAGACAGGCAAAATAAAGCGGAGACGGAGCGCGCAGCAGTACGCAGCGCGGCGATTGCCAAAGAAATTGGATACATATAAACATGTCGGGTAAATGCCCACATAGCTGCCTGCAGATGTAATGGAATGAAAAAGTTATGTCATGATCAAGCTCATTTGAAGCTGTAATTGCAGATCGCTTCCTGTCACGCATCATCAGGGCGCCGTGCCAGCAACCACCGAGTGCAGCGGTGTAGCGATGTTAGCAGATGCATAGCGCAGCCGTCTCCCATCCCTGAGGAGTTCACTCCCTAGAATGAAACACCTACAAGCTTTCTCACCGAAACACATGCTAATATTGTCTTTGGCCTAAATTTCTTCCTTATGTGCTGTTTAAAGAGTAGAAACATGTTTCCTAATATTACATCAGAAAGGTGTGATGCAATATCAACACAAGAACCTTGAGTTTTGGGAAATCACTGATTTGACAAGGGGAACCTGACTGGGGGTGGAAAAAAATACACATTCATCCCCCAGCAGATACAATTGTAACATCCTTGATCAGACCATTAACTGGAGACATCTGCTGTCCTTTGAGAGCGTCCATGTCCCCAAAACGCTTTTCAGGAGTAAAACATGTCTGCCGACACATATGGCCACTTAGGTTGGAGCAAATCGATCTTTTTGGGTTATCAAACAGGTTTCAACCTGATTCAGCTCTTATTCAGCATTATTTTCTGCAGTCATTGACAGCAGCTTAGTGAAGAGACAAAAAAAAAGATCCAGAATCAGTTTGTTTATTGGGCCAAGGTAAAATGCTGGCTAATAAAGCTCTATTTGGATTGCTTTGTTATGGATCTGACTGATTATTATTTATAGAGTTTAAATAAGGTTAAAATAACTACTAAAGAAACATCTGTGGACCAAAAGACATCTGTTACCTGCTGGTCGTATTTGTTGTAGTTCGAAAAAGGCGTGGGACGACCTTAACTTCTCTCATCCTACTCCTAATAAGAAAAAGAAAAGAATAAACAAAAAGACAGCAGCAGCCAGAGGAAGCAAGACAAATATTGAAAGAAACAGACCAGAAAACAGCAAAAATGAGAAGATAAAGAAAGTGCAGCTAAAGGAGAAACTGTACTCTTCCAAACATTTCTCTTGAAGCTCTTTTAAATTCATCCTTCTGGTATTTGTCCAGATTATTAAATCAGTTTACTGTTCAGGTTTTGATTTCTTCACTGCAGTTGTTCCAAAAGTTCGTTGGCACATGATCACGGTAACGTTTGTTCACATTAAGTGTTTTTGAATAAACAAATTCCCTCAGGTTGGAACCTGCTTTCCCTCATTTGCAACCACCTTTAGATTCTATGTGCTAACGGCTTCATTTTCATTTTGTAGATTAAATAAATTCTTTTATACTCAACAAGATCGTTGAAATTGAGTGTTTAAAGTTTCATGAAGGGTGGCTTTGTTGGTTCTTTACACTTGCTTATTTAGCAAATGACCCCAAACCAGATGATTCTGATTATTCTCGTACCTTCATCATCCAGCAGCTGGGAGTTCCAGAGAGAACCGGCTGGTGTTAGAACCTAAATGTTCTGTTACTGGTTGATTTTCACAATAAACTGTCCTTTATGTTGTGGTTCTGGTTTGAGCACAGAGGAAATCCCCTTTCACAGAACACAACGGTCTTTCGTGTGATGCCTCACTATCATTATCAGGGCGGTCGCCTCCTCTCTTGATGCGCAGCTTTAGTAAATACCCGTACTGTCATTTCCTCCCTGCGCTGCATTATTGTCCTCCTGAGGACTAAAGAGGATCGCAGGTGCTTTTTTAGTTTGTTTTTTTCCCTCCTCTCACGTCACCCAGCTGATGACACGATCGTTCTCTCAAAAACTGGTTAGACAGCAATAAAACATTAACCTGCCATTTCCAAACTCACAGCAGCACTTTAATCACCTCAAAAGGAAAATTTACCTTCTCTCAGTATAAAACAGGAGGAAACGGATAGCATTTTAGTGAAAAGTAATAACCTGACCAACCCCCCCGACTCACACAGGCTGTCCCAACCATCTGATTTCCACCAATCCAGAAGTGCTTCAGCCATCACTTGCTTTGTCCTGTCCTGTTGTTGATGACCTCAACATTAAGCTATAACATTGATGTAACTGGGTCAGCATGCCAGCAATTAAATCAGAACCCCATCCAACTGGACAAAAGCCCAATCAATGAAATTGCTCCTTTGGTGGCTTCACAAGTTGCCATTAAGCTTCTGCCGGTAGTGATCTGTATTCTACTACTTTAGATCTGCCACTTGTAAATTGATTGCCCCCCCCCCCCACCACACACACACAGAGTGATTATCATTGTTATCACTGTAAAAATAGCTTACAGTCCTTTATCTAGAGGCCAGAGAAAACTAGTGGATCTGATTGCGCATGGGCTCGTAAATCAAGACTCAAGAATGGGAATGTCATTTTCGAGAACCCCCTCCTTTTTTAAACATGGGTGTAATTTTTGGCCCGTGGCGTGATTGGCTGACTGTAGCCAGTAAGCATTTGATGTGTCAGTTTGTTCACTGTTGCCGCCTCAGTGCCAAGGTTTGTTCTTCCATTATCAGACTCCAGTGCAGAGCACTGTGCCCAGGGTGTCTGACTGGTGTCAGCCCGCTTATCCACTGGTGGCCCTGCATCGGTTCCAATCAAGCTACAAAACTGTGCCAAGTGTCGGTATTACTATTGTCAGCCGGTCGCCTCCTGCTTGAGCCTTTGTTTTAGTTTTACTCATCTGGATGGAATGCCAGTGCAGGTAGATGAATTAGAATGAACAGTTCGATCTCAATGAGGAAGCTGTGTGATACATTGTAATGATCTAGGTCACCTCAGCTTCTATCGGCCCATCTAATGAATGTTTGACTGAGTGTGTGTCTCACCGGCCTCTTGTTTGGCTGTGTAAACATCCAGTAATTGCACTGTGTAATGGGGGAATAATGCTACTGGGCTAAAAATGACTGATCAGCAAATGTGGGCTAATTGCTCTGTGAATATCTCCTCTGCACGTGCACGCTCGTGTCTTTTAGGACATCTGCACCCTGTCTAGGTGTGTTTTTGTGTTTTTAATGGGTCCTCTTAATGTCTGACGCAATTAGAGTTTACAGTTTTAGCTAACGTTTCAATCGTCCAGCTCAGACGGGCCAGCGTGACACATGACAACATCTCTGCAGGTCTTAGTGTGTAGACACGCAGCTGGAAGAGTATTAGTAATATGATACATTTAGCTCCCTCTGTTGTCTCCCTTTGGTCGTTTTGAGTGATACATTCTTCAACTTCCTCCAAATTTGCACAAGACTTGTGGATTAAGTGCGCTGACACTAACACTTCAAAATCATAGCCTGATGAGCCAGATGATTCCAAAGTGATGAGAAGAGAGAATAAAGACTCCAATCAAAGAAACTGGGATTTTCTTGTGTGTTGATGAACTGTGGTTATTTTTTTTAAACTACCAGTTACTACCTGCCTACTAATGTGTGTACTAGCAGCAGTGTATTGGTGCTTTATTACTCGTGTCACCAGGTAGAACCTCCTAATCACTCCATGCTCATTATTCATTACAAAGTGAAACCTGTTACCATAACTGGTTACCAGTTACTGGTTACCGTGCTGAGTATAATGATCCACCAAGTAATGCGAGGATATTATCTGTTGAGATGAGAAGTAATTAATTACTATTATTCACTTTTTTCTATTTGAAGTGTTTTGAAATCCCATTTTAATAAAAAAATATATTGTTCTTTAATAGTAGAAATTGTAGTTTGTCATATATATTAATGATTATTCCTTTACTGATGCCAGTTTGATGCCAAATCCTACTGCAAAATTGCTACTGCTGATAAACAGTGGTGCTGGTCCACTGTGACTGAGGTTCAGTGTTGTGGTTATTTTTAGGTGTACTGGGAGAACTGGTCAGCTGGGGGTTTGTACTCTCTGAAAGCAGCACCACTGAAATCCAATCTTGAAGTGGACTTTGATCGTTCTTGTTCTCTTGAAACTGGATGTGGGAAACATTTTTCATGTCCTCCAAAACATCTTCATTTTCAGTTTGTCTGTGTTCCTCAGTCTTCACATCTCCTCATTCTTCTTCTCTTCTTTGTTTACCCTTTTTCACCCAAAAGTGTCTTTCAGTACAGGTGGAAGGTGTGAGTAAAGCCATATTGATCGTCCTCCCGGTTGACTGTACGGGCTGGAAAACTGTGAAAGACTTTTTTTCAGCGCTGCGACCTTCCCTTCTTATTTATGGTCTGTCATTAACTACTTCAACCTTTCATCCCATCTCCATCATGGTCATTTTTCCCCAGTATAGATTTAATGCTTTAATCCCACTTTTCTATTTCAGTCAAGAGTGCTATTCTGGATCACCCGTCCTTTTCAGTTGCCAGCTACCCATGGTGCCGTATTTTAGCACCAAAGAAGGGGAAATTTGATTTAAAAGTGGGTCTTTTTTGCTGTCTGACTCAGGGTCTCAGGCTTTGGGCACTGTTCACTCTCCATCCTATGGTACTTGTCTGTACTTGCATTCTCACCTACTTGTGAAAGATCATCAACCACCGACCAGGTACAGTTCTAGATTTAGCACATTTGGATCAGGCTTGAATCCTGTGAACTTTGGACGACGTGATGTCCCAGCATGCATTGCTCCTTGGCCAGTGGAGACAGATGCTATGGTGTCAAGTACTTGAGAAGTTCCTACTTGTGGACTTGGTATGGAGAAATGATTTTTCGTTCCTTTCACTTCAGTTATCTTTTTGCTATGTTGCATGAACATCTTAGATCAAAATAACAAAAAAAAAGGATTGTTGGAGTGGGAGGGGGTGCTAAGTGCCATAGTGACCATGGATGCTGGTGTCTCTCCTGCACTGGGCCGTTACTGGCAGGAGCAATCACACTTCCAGTTGTCTGAGCTCCAACACTAAACAGATCTGTCACACCGCAGATATTGCAAACAGGCTAACCCAGGAATCTATCGGATCCATCAAATGAATGATTGTGTGCTTATCTAATCTCAGGTGAATCTCACTCTCGAGGAACCAACTAGGAACAAAACCTTCCTGTTCAGCTACATTTGTCCAAACACACATGGATGGCTCTTTTCCTAGAACCCAATTATAGTTTTAATTAGAGAGACCTGAGACTATTTGAATCAATGTGTTTGCAGCTTCGTCCGCATCTCGCTGTTTGTTAGGGGTTGGGTTTGATCGTTTCCTATGTATTTAACTTTACCAGCTTTCTCTCCTTCAGCCTGCATTCTGGGTAGCTTGTGGGATTAAAATTTCTGTTCTGTTGTTGCCTTTCAGCCACAACTGTTTTTATAGATTATATTGTGCTTGCCACACTCAGGAACTGCTCCATCACTGGTTATGATCTTGCACTCAGGGGTATTTGCACAGGTGTCTGCATAGGTGTGTAGGTATGGACTGGAATTTGGAGAGGGAGCATCGCTATGCTGAGTGAGAAATAGTGTAGGAGAAGTGTTAAAGTTGTATTTCAGAGACAGATAAAATGTGCCTTCAGGGGAAAGACAGGACACAGACAGTGAGAGATAATGAGAAACACCAGCGGAGGATAGAGGTGTCTGTCGACTGCTGGCATGATTTAATAGCCAATATTTGAAAATGTGCCATTTGCTGCTCTGTCAAACCTTTATTTAGCTTCTCTACAGTAACAGGAGAAAATTGATCCCCACGCCAGTAAATTACCCAAATTTACTTTTTTTCCCCCCTCATTCTCCCTCTGTTGTTGATTCTCTCAGTCTCTCTCTCTCGCTTTCTCTCTACCTCTCTCTCTTTCTCATCCTCATCCCCCTCTATAGCAACACAGGGATGAAGATTGATGTTCGGGCACTAATTAGCATCTGCTTTGGGATGCATGCTGCCAGTCTACCATCCCTGACCCTCCCTTCATTTAGCAGACTGACAGGCCTTGTCCAATCAGATTAGGCTGTGTGGACAGGTGTCCTGTGTGGTGCTGTCACTCAACGCGTGCTACTGATGGTCCAAGAGACCTAAGATTATATATTTATGGTATCTACAGGGATGCATCTAAAGGATCCAAGGGGGATCCAATGAGTTTGTAATTGTTTTCTTGGAATTGGTGGATTTTGTGACTATATTAGTGGAGACACTCTTCTTTTTCCATTTCTACTTCAGGGGTAGAAATGGAAAAAGCTGATGCATCCCGTTGTTTACCCTTCATCTCAGTCAGCACCTCATCGTTTCTGGCTAATTGGCTTCCTCGGGCTGGACTATGGTCAGTTAGAAATAAGACAGAATGTCTATTAACAAGTTTAGAAACAGCTTTTTTTAAATCAAAGAAACTCAAATAAAAGCAAAATCAGTACAAACTTTACTTTTATACGAATATGCAATCTAAATTGTGGGACAGATGCTGTTAAGCCACACATTTGTTTCACTCTCCCAGACGAGATTTCACATTTTCAAAGACAGAAAACCCCCCAGCATATTTGTCCCATGAAGTATTTCATAATTCATCCTTTCACAGCTTTCCTCTGCCATCGCGTTTTGAGTTCAGGGATATGAGGAACTAGACGGTTAATGATGCAACGGGCAGAAGATAAATAGCGGTCATCCTTTCATCCCACCCCCACAGTGTTCCTCTGCAGGGCAGGCGGACCGAAGTTTTCCTCGGCAACGTTTCTGCCAAATGATTGTTTTTCAGATCGTTGTCCCCTGCGTTTGTGTTCTGCACATCCGTGGTGGTTTCAGGACTCCAGTTGTCTCTTAAGAACAAACAAATGTGAGGAGAACATTCATGAAAAGTTCCTTTGTGCTGATTGTACTTTTCTGTTCATATGCACACATACTGTATGTGTGTGTGGGTGTGTGCAACAAAGCCCAGCAAGGTCTTTTCTCATCTCCCTGTTATATGCAGTGTAAATATTGTGGGTACGGGTATTTAGCGTAAGGTTCTTTTTGATCGTTTTCTTTTCTCAGCCTTGTCTATCTTTCTCTGTACATTCCTCTGTTTCAGCAAGTTGGCACATTTCTTAGCGTTGCATCTAGCGGGCTGTAGCTCTCATTAGCACCTACATCTCCATGACTGGCATCTCATCTAAAGGTGGTTTTTACTTACTATTTCTTCTTTCAATCGCCCCCCCCCCCCCCCCCCCCCCCCCCCCACCAAAAGTGTGTCTGTCTCCTTCTGTCTCTTCCAGTTTGTTTTAATTAATGGCGAGCCAGGATGCTTATCTTATCAGCAGATCAGTCTGCTTTCTATTAAACACACTGACAGGGCTGAGGGATCACACACACACACACACACGCACACACACACACACACACACACACACACACCATTGAATGCACAAAATGTAGGTATTAAGACACTTTCACTTATATGTCCCTAACCACACAAGCAGCAGTTCAGATCAGCGTCCACATCAGGAACCATCTTGATCTTTACCCCCCACAGAGACACACAGACACACACACACAAGAATACACACACACGTATACAAACAGTGTCGATGGCATCTGGTTGTGCGATCTAAGTTGTGTTGTTTGAGGGTCTCTTCTCCTAAATCCCCTAAATGCCTTGGGAATCCCTGCCTTTTCCTTCCCATCTGTATCTCTGCTCCACATCCCTCCTTCAGTCCTGCTTCATGGCTGAATGAACACTTATCACTTGTCAGATAAAGAGCCATCCACATTGGTGCTTACTTTATCTTGGAGAGCCATGTTTCGGGCACAAACTCGGCCTTTCACAGATGCTTCGTGGCCGCATTTGCCTGATCAACCCAGGCGTGAGTGCTGTATCACAGCAACAGTGTTCCAATTGGGTCAATTGGCTGTTGTTGACCAAGGCAAGAAGATTTTTTATTTTCCTTTTTTCCCTTCAGATTGATGGGGAGTACGGCGAGCATGACAGCAGAAACATCCAAATCAGTCCTTAAAAACCAGCATGAATTGGACCTGGTTTCACTGAGAGTTGACAATGTTTTGAAAGGAGACTAGGACAAAGTGGTTGAGAGGAAGTACAGACAAAAATTCTATGAGGTTCAATATTACAGCCTGTCATAAGGCGATCTTGTGCCATTTGTCACAAACTCATAGTTTTGTCATTTTGTGGGAATACAGCAAAACAATTATCTGGCTGGGGATAATACAATAAAGGAAACCAATTCCTGAGTATTACCTAGGGACAAGGCATTTATTTCACTTTGTCCAGCCTGCTCACAGGAGTGTAAACTTGTAATGGTAGAAACGATGGAGCGTAACTCCATTCGCAGGCTTTAGTGACACGTGTTCTCCGGCACCTTGTTGTTTTCAAGTTTACACAAACCAATTTCACGGATTATATCTACTCTAAACTGAAAATCTCTTTGTGATTATAGAAACATGCTTAAATTGTCTTGCGTTCTCTCTAGACTAAAGCTAGCAAAAAACAGCAAATGTTCGGTATTAAAAGCTTATTTTTAGGTGTAGTTGTGCAATACTAGAAACAGATGCAGGTTCAGTTTATGGCATTTTCAGAGCCACAGAAACTGCATGTTTCATTTGCTCTGCATGTCTTTGATGCGCTCGTCTTTGTATTTGCAATGTTGCTGCACCCTTTCTTTTTATTTCTATTTGCAGTGTAAAGTGTGACTATGGGTCTGCTGGAAAGGAAGCGTAATCTTCTGTGACTGCCCTGACGCTTCATTTAAGTGCTGCAGGAATCAAAGTGTCTGTCTGTCTGTCTGTCTGCTTCTCTGCAGGGAATTTGGGTGGAGAGATCCGGAGCTGCCAGAGGTGATCCAGATGTTGCAGCACCAGTTCCCATCAGTGCAGTCCAATGCTGCAGCTTACCTACAGCATCTCTGCTTTGGTGATAACAAGATCAAAGCTGAGGTTTGTATCTGTGTGCGTGTGTGTGTGCAAGTGTAGCCTTTTTTGGGATGGCGCCATGCATAGCACTAACATCCAAACCAACAGAGCTTTTCTTTTAGGTCCAATAACCCCCACTTCACCCTGTAACACTCAGAATCAATTTAGCAGGAATCCAGGAGAGGTTATTCTTGTTTCAGGGAAGTCAGATAAAAGCCGTTTCTGCAGCCTAATTGAAAATGAAACCACGTTGCCAAAACGGCCGCAATTACAAGGGAAATATAGAAACCTGGAAATAAAGTAAAACCAGAAAATTAATTTTAACTGTGTGCAAACGCAGGCAATTAATAGGTCTAAACATCAAGACCCAGCTAATTTTCCTTTACACCGAACCACTTACCCGCCCACACGAGGAAGCACACACAGCTAGAATACACCCGCATGCAGAAACATCCTATTTCATTCCACTCCCACTTGCTCATCCTCCATGTGCTCGAGTCTTTTGTAGTGGCTATAATTATTGCTTGAATGGAGGTGTCCAAAAAGGGAGAATAGCAGCATTGTATTGGCAGCGAAGGTTTTTCATCGTCTCCATCATGCCGTCTTGATTGGCTCGTTCATGCCCAGAAGCACAGCTAAATAGTATTTACACAAATTCAATCTTGACGTGATATCAGGCAGCCAAAACATGCAGCACATGTCATGGGCTTTTGTTGTGTGTGAATGCAGCATATACGACGTGCACACAATAACTGTAGGGCAGCAGAATTCTATCTGTGTTATTTGGAAGTGAGTAGGCACCATTAAAGAGTGTATGAGCTTCGTCAAGTTGTCCTTCAGTGCAGGGTTCTCAAAAGAAATGTTTTTGGCACACGAGCACCACTTCTTCATCAGTATCAGAAAAGAATAAGAAGACCGAAGAAAAGAGTATTTTCAGACTAAATGACTTTATTCTTTTCCAAAAGATTGTATTTTTTAATGTAGCCCGAAAACTTTTACATTTCCTTTATCAACGTCTGGCAATAAAAATATTTCATGATTTGGAGGTTAAATCTGTGTAAGTAAAGTAGATAAAGTGAGCTGTGTCCCTGTGCAGGTGTGTAGACTCTCCTACTGTTGTATGTTGTGGAACATGGTGACATTTACTGACATCCTTCTTTCACTCCTGCTTTCAAATTTTACTTTGAGAATTTAAAAGGAAGGTTTGAGAGGTTTTGAAGGGTAAAAGTAACAAAAGTCTTCTTTCGCTTCGTCAACCAGCCTTGGAATTATTCAAGGTTTTTGGTTTTTCAGCTTGCCAGTGTAGAGTTTTATTGTCTACAATAGATGGTTGACAGTACACTGCACTTTAAACAGCTGCCAGTGAGTGGGTACATTTAAGTAGCAGTTACTGTATTTCCTGGGTTTTTATAGCTATACAGACATTTAAATGTAAAAATATTTAAAAAAATAAAATTACTAACCTACTAACAAAGAGTCTTTAAAAAACAGAGAAACGGCTGTTGACAGAAGTGTGTAGGTCATGTAGGTGGGGGCAGAAAGCGATGATTCTGCATCTGCAAGTGTCAGAAGTGCGCCTCAGTGGAGCGTGGCAGCTGTGCAGGAATATTGGACATTCTGGACATTACTTAAAGCTTAAACTCTGGATCAGAGAGGAGATTGCAGCCACTTCACACTTGGCTGGAAACAATGTCTGATCCCTGAAACTGAAGATTGATTGTATGGAATGTCTGAGCTATAGGTGAAGGGTTCATGTCAGGCAAGTTCTAAACTGTGTTCTCTAAAGCACCACACTTGAGCTCCGACACCACTAGTTAGTTAGTAGACACTCTAGCATTTATATAGCGTGACCATCCATTTAGCTTAATAAAAAAAAAGGCCCCTAATGCTTTTTATTGTGTTGGAGGTTTCAGTATGTTCAGAATCTTTGAAATAAATTGGATGCAAACCGAAGCCCAATTTGTTGGCTGAAGCTTGCTGGTTTCCCGTCAGCCAGGCAGACACAGATGGCAGGAGAGGTGCCGAGCAAGCAGCTAAATATGTGGCTGTTATTTGTTGCTAAAGAGATTCGCACCATAGAGCCAAAGAGAGAGTGAAAGAAAGGCTGTGCGTGATAATTAATTTATTCCATGTCATGTACACGAATGCATATTAGATCTAGGGTTAGGTTTCCGTACGTGGGATGATGGACAACTGGACTCAGCAGCTTTCCCACAAACACACACGTATCCCTTCATGCACGTATATATTCAGTGGTGAACCCACGTTTGCAGTATGAGCTGTGCTAATCACCTGTCACATCTGCTTTATTTAGACTGTTCAACCCTCCTTCATGATTTACATATTGATTTGATATTGATCGAATCCTCCGCGACCTTTTTTTCATCACAGACAGGCTTGATCTTCGCAGGATCATCACAGCAGTGCAGACGGGTTTTTCTAGTCATCTTTCATGCAGTTACACCAAGAGTGTATTTCCATTTTGTGAGGACGTCACATTGTAATTTAAACAAAACTGGGAATGAGACAGCTGAACTCACACACTCATCCACTCTGCTGGCTGTGCCTCTACTCTAGTGTTCTAGTGTCTCCTCTATTCTCTTTACCAAGAAAAGAGGTCCTTGATTTCCCTCTTGCATTAAAGTTACGGCTCCAGAATTTCTTTCTCCTGGACATTCCGTGTTTTAAAGTTTACTGTCGGTAGCACTAAAAAACCAGCCGGGCCCCGTGCAGTACCAGGAGCCTATACATTAATGCTGTTTTTGGCCCAGTTGTGAATGCTCCGCAGGGAAATGTTAGCCCCGGGGCAAGAACTCAATTAGCTCAAGGTTAAAGGCCCCAAATGCACTTCGCTTTAGGCTAAGTGTCAAATGCAAACCCAAAAGGTTTTTGCATGTGCATCACTCCCTTGGTAGTGTAAAACAGCTTCAGGTGAGGGGGGTGGGGGGAGTGGGGGTGGGGGGTGTCGCAGATGCCTATCGACCTTTCACAGATGGTGACTCAGACACATGTGTTAGCATTGACATGTATGTGTCACCATTCTGTCCCGCTGCTGTGCCAGCAGCGCCTCTGCTTTCCACCATTGCACTCGTCACCACTGCTAACAGTTACCACAATAATACTGTCGCTATGGGTTACCAATTGCCGTGGCCGCCACGGAACAGCGGGAGACAAAGACAAATCAATCTGCGTTTCTAATCTTCTTTACATGGAATCGAGACAGTGCGG